>NW_027008418.1:0-100255 GCF_036934945.1 Oncorhynchus masou masou | reverse complement strand
TAACCAGAGATATATAGGAGGGATATCACACCTGGCCTTACTGGGTGGATAGGATCATTAACCAGAGATATATAGGAGGGATATCACACCTGGCCTTACTGGGTGTATAGGATCATTAACCAGAGATATATAGGAGGGATATCACACCTGGCCTTACTGGGTCTATAGGATCATTAACCAGAGATATATAGGAGGGATATCACACCTGGCCTTACTGGGTGGATAGGATATATAGGAGGGATATCACACCTGGCCTTAATAGGATCATTAACCAGAGAGAGATATATAGGAGGGATATCACACCTGGCCTTACTGGGTCATTAACCAGAGATAGGATCATTAACCAGAGATATATAGGAGGGATATCACACCTGGCCTTACTGGGTCTATAGGATCATTAACCAGAGATATATAGGAGGGATATCACACCTGGCCTTACTGGGTCTATAGGATCATTAACCAGAGATATATAGGAGGGATATCACACCTGGCCTTACTGGGTCTATAGGATCATTAACCAGAGATATATAGGAGGGATATCACACCTGGCCTTACTGGGTCTATAGGATCATTAACCAGAGATATATAGGAGGGATATCACACCTGGCCTTACTGGGTCTATAGGATCATTAACCAGAGATATATAGGAGGGATATCACACCTGGCCTTACTGGGTCTATAGGATCATTAACCAGAGATATATAGGAGGGATATCACACCTGGCCTTACTGGGTCTATAGGATCATTAACCAGAGATATATAGGAGGGATATCACACCTGGCCTTACTGGGTAGATAGGATCATTAACCAGAGATATATAGGAGGGATATCACACCTGGCCTTACTGGGTGGATAGGATCATTAACCAGAGATATATAGGAGGGATATCACACCTGGCCTTACTGGGTCTATAGGATCATTAACCAGAGATATATAGGAGGGATATCACACCTGGCCTTACTGGGTCTATAGGATCATTAACCAGAGATATATAGGAGGGATATCACACCTGGCCTTACTGGGTGGATAGGATCATTAACCAGAGATATATAGGAGGGATATCACACCTGGCCTTACTGGGTGGATAGGATCATTAACCAGAGATATATAGGAGGGATATCACACCTGGCCTTACTGGGTGGATAGGATCATTAACCAGAGATATATAGGAGGGATATCACACCTGGCCTTACTGGGTCTATAGGATCATTAACCAGAGATATATAGGAGGGATATCACACCTGGCCTTACTGGGTGGATAGGATCATTAACCAGAGATATATATAGGGGTGGATAGGATCATTAACCAGATATATAGGAGGGATATCACACCTGGCCTTACTGGGTCTATAGGATCATTAACCAGAGATATATAGGAGGGATATCACACCTGGCCTTACTGGGTGGATAGGATCATTAACCAGAGATATATAGGAGGGATATCACACCTGGCCTTACTGGGTGGATAGGATCATTAACCAGAGATATATAGGAGGGATATCACACCTGGCCTTACTGGGTGGATAGGATCATTAACCAGAGATATATAGGAGGGATATCACACCTGGCCTTACTGGGTGGATAGGATCATTAACCAGAGATATATAGGAGGGATATCACACCTGGCCTTACTGGGTGGATAGGATCATTAACCAGAGATATATAGGAGGGATATCACACCTGGCCTTACTGGGTGGATAGGATCATTAACCAGAGATATATAGGAGGGATATCACACCTGGCCTTACTGGGTGGATAGGATCATTAACCAGAGATATATAGGAGGGATATCACACCTGGCCTTACTGGGTGGATAGGATCATTAACCAGAGATATATAGGAGGGATATCACACCTGGCCTTACTGGGTGGATAGGATCATTAACCAGAGATATATAGGAGGGATATCACACCTGGCCTTACTGGGTGGATAGGATCATTAACCAGAGATATATAGGAGGGATATCACACCTGGCCTTACTGGGTAGATAGGATCATTAACCAGAGATATATAGGAGGGATATCACACCTGACCTTACTGGGTGGATAGGATCATTAACCAGAGATATATAGGAGGGATATCACACCTGGCCTTACTGGGTCTATAGGATCATTAACCAGAGATATATAGGAGGGATATCACACCTGGCCTTACTGGGTGGATAGGATCATTAACCAGAGATATATAGGAGGGATATCACACCTGGCCTTACTGGGTCTATAGGATCATTAACCAGAGATATATAGGAGGGATATCACACCTGGCCTTACTGGGTGGATAGGATCATTAACCAGAGATATATAGGAGGGATATCACACCTGGCCTTACTGGGTAGATAGGATCATTAACCAGAGATATATAGGAGGGATATCACACCTGGCCTTACTGGGTGGATAGGATCATTAACCAGAGATATATAGGAGGGATATCACACCTGGCCTTACTGGGTCTATAGGATCATTAACCAGAGATATATAGGAGGATATCACACACCTGGCCTTACTGGGTAGATAGGATCATTAACCAGAGATATATAGGAGGGATATCACACCTGGCCTTACTGGGTCTATAGGATCATTAACCAGAGATATATAGGAGGGATATCACACCTGGCCTTACTGGGTCTATAGGATCATTAACCAGAGATATATAGGAGGGATATCACACCTGGCCTTACTGGGTCTATAGGATCATTAACCAGAGATATATAGGAGGGATATCACACCTGGCCTTACTGGGTGGATAGGATCATTAACCAGAGATATATAGGAGGGATATCACACCTGGCCTTACTGGGTGGATAGGATCATTAACCAGAGATATATAGGAGGGATATCACACCTGACCTTACTGGGTGGATAGGATCATTAACCAGAGTTATATATGGATATCACACCTGGCCTTACTGGGTGGATAGGATCATTAACACACCTGGCCTTACTGGGTGGATAGGATCATTAACCAGAGATATATAGGAGGGATATCACACCTGGCCTTACTGGGTCTATAGGATCATTAACCAGAGATATATAGGAGGGATATCACACCTGGCCTTACTGGGTAGATAGGATCATTAACCAGAGATATATAGGAGGGATATCACACCTGGCCTTACTGGGTGGATAGGATCATTAACCAGAGATATATAGGAGGGATATCACACCTGGCCTTACTGGGTCTATAGGATCATTAACCAGAGATATATAGGAGGGATATCACACCTGGCCTTACTGGGTGGATAGGATCATTAACCAGAGATATATAGGAGGGATATCACACCTGGCCTTACTGGGTCTATAGGATCATTAACCAGAGATATATAGGAGGGATATCACACCTGGCCTTACTGGGTGGATAGGATCATTAACCAGAGATATATAGGAGGGATATCACACCTGGCCTTACTGGGTAGATAGGATCATTAACCAGAGATATATAGGAGGGATATCACACCTGGCCTTACTGGGTGGATAGGATCATTAACCAGAGATATATAGGAGGGATATCACACCTGGCCTTACTGGGTGGATAGGATCATTAACCAGAGATATATAGGAGGGATATCACACCTGGCCTTACTGGGTAATAGGATCATTAACCAGAGATATATAGGAGGGATATCACACCTGGCCTTACTGGGTGGATAGGATCATTAACCAGAGATATATAGGAGGGATATCACACCTGGCCTTACTGGGTCTATAGGATCATTAACCAGAGATATATAGGAGGGATATCACACCTGGCCTTACTGGGTGGATAGGATCATTAACCAGAGATATATAGGAGGGATATCACACCTGGCCTTACTGGGTGGATAGGATCATTAACCAGAGATATATAGGAGGGATATCACACCTGGCCTTACTGGGTGGATAGGATCATTAACCAGAGATATATAGGAGGGATATCACACCTGGCCTTACTGGGTGGATAGGATCATTAACCAGAGATATATAGGAGGGATATCACACCTGGCCTTACTGGGTCTATAGGATCATTAACCAGAGATATATAGGAGGGATATCACACCTGGCCTTACTGGGTGGATAGGATCATTAACCAGAGATATATAGGAGGGATATCACACCTGGCCTTACTGGGTGGATAGGATCATTAACCAGAGATATATAGGAGGGATATCACACCTGGCCTTACTGGGTCTATAGGATCATTAACCAGAGATATATAGGAGGGATATCACACCTGGCCTTACTGGGTCTATAGGATCATTAACCAGAGATATATAGGAGGGATATCACACCTGGCCTTACTGGGTAGATAGGATCATTAACCAGAGATATATAGGAGGGATATCACACCTGGCCTTACTGGGTCTATAGGATCATTAACCAGAGATATATAGGAGGGATATCACACCTGGCCTTACTGGGTCTATAGGATCATTAACCAGAGATATATAGGAGGGATATCACACCTGGCCTTACTGGGTCTATATAGGATCATTAACCAGAGATATATAGGAGGATATCACACCTGGCCTTACTGGGTGGATAGGATCATTAACCAGGGATATATAGGATATCACACCTGGCCTTACTGGGTCTATAGGATCATTAACCAGAGATATATAGATCATTAACCAGAGGGATATCACACCTGGCCTTACTGGGTGGATAGGATCATTAACCAGAGATATATAGGAGGGATATCACACCTGGCCTTACTGGGTCTATAGGATCATTAACCAGAGATATATAGGAGGGATATCACACCTGGCCTTACTGGGTGGATAGGATCATTAACCAGAGATATATAGGAGGGATATCACACCTGGCCTTACTGGGTCTATAGGATCATTAACCAGAGATATATAGGAGGGATATCACACCTGGCCTTACTGGGTGGATAGGATCATTAACCAGAGATATATAGGAGGGATATCACACCTGGCCTTACTGGGTCTATAGGATCATTAACCAGAGATATATAGGAGGGATATCACACCTGGCCTTACTGGGTGGATAGGATCATTAACCAGAGATATATAGGAGGGATATCACACCTGGCCTTACTGGGTATAGGATCATTAACAGAGATATATAGGAGGGATATCACACCTGGCCTTACTGGGTGGATAGGATCATTAACCAGAGATATATAGGAGGGATATCACACCTGGCCTTACTGGGTGGATAGGATCATTAACCAGAGATATATAGGAGGGGGTATATCATTAACCAGAGATATATAGGAGGGATATCACACCTGGCCTTACTGGGTGGATAGGATCATTAACCAGAGATATATAGGAGGGATATCACACCTGGCCTTACTGGGTGGATAGGATCATTAACCAGAGATATATAGGAGGGATATCACACCTGGCCTTACTGGGTCTATAGGATCATTAACCAGAGATATATAGGAGGGATATCACACCTGGCCTTACTGGGTGGATAGGATCATTAACCAGAGATATATAGGAGGGATATCACACCTGGGGTCTTACCATTAACCAGAGATATATAGGAGGGATATCACACCTGGCCTTACTGGGTCTATAGGATCATTAACCAGAGATATATAGGAGGGATATCACACCTGGCCTTACTGGGTAGATAGGATCATTAACCAGAGATATATAGGAGGGATATCACACCTGGCCTTACTGGGTGGATAGGATCATTAACCAGAGATATATAGGAGGGATATCACACCTGGCCTTACTGGGTCTATAGGATCATTAACCAGAGATATATAGGAGGGATATCACACCTGGCCTTACTGGGTGGATAGGATCATTAACCAGAGATATATAGGAGGGATATCACACCTGGCCTTACTGGGTCTATAGGATCATTAACCAGAGATATATAGGAGGGATATCACACCTGGCCTTACTGGGTGGATAGGATCATTAACCAGAGATATATAGGAGGGATATCACACCTGGCCTTACTGGGTGGATAGGATCATTAACCAGAGATATATATGGATATCACACCTGGCCTTACTGGGTAGATAGGATCATTAACCAGAGATATATAGGAGGGATATCACACCTGGCCTTACTGGGTAGATAGGATCATTAACCAGAGATATATAGGAGGGATATCACACCTGGCCTTACTGGGTCTATAGGATCATTAACCAGAGATATATAGGAGGGATATCACACCTGGCCTTACTGGGTCTATAGGATCATTAACCAGAGATATATAGGAGGGATATCACACCTGGCCTTACTGGGTCTATAGGATCATTAACCAGAGATATATAGGAGGGATATCACACCTGGCCTTACTGGGTGGATAGGATCATTAACCAGAGATATATAGGAGGGATATCACACCTGGCCTTACTGGGTGGATAGGATCATTAACCAGAGATATATAGGAGGGATATCACACCTGGCCTTACTGGGTCTATAGGATCATTAACCAGAGATATATAGGAGGGATATCACACCTGGCCTTACTGGGTGGATAGGATCATTAACCAGAGATATATAGGAGGGATATCACACCTGGCCTTACTGGGTCTATAGGATCATTAACCAGAGATATATAGGAGGGATATCACACCTGGCCTTACTGGGTGGATAGGATCATTAACCAGAGATATATAGGAGGGATATCACACCTGGCCTTACTGGGTAGATAGGATCATTAACCAGAGATATATAGGAGGGATATCACACCTGGCCTTACTGGGTGGATAGGATCATTAACCAGAGATATATAGGAGGGATATCACACCTGGCCTTACTGGGTGGATAGGATCATTAACCAGAGATATATAGGAGGGATATCACACCACACCTGGCCTTACTGGGTGATAGGATCATTAACCAGAGATATATAGGAGGGATATCACACCTGGCCTTACTGGGTGGATAGGATCATTAACCAGAGATATATAGGAGGGATATCACACCTGGCCTTACTGGGTCTATAGGATCATTAACCAGAGATATATAGGAGGGATATCACACCTGGCCTTACTGGGTGGGGATCATTAACCAGAGATAGGATCATTAACCAGAGATATATAGGAGGGATATCACACCTGGCCTTACTGGGTGGATAGGATCATTAACCAGAGATATATAGGAGGGATATCACACCTGGCCTTACTGGGTGGATAGGATCATTAACCAGAGATATATAGGAGGGATATCACACCTGGCCTTACTGGGTCTATATAGGATCATTAACCAGAGATATATAGGAGGGATATCACACCTGGCCTTACTGGGTGGATAGGATCATTAACCAGAGATATATAGGAGGGATATCACACCTGGCCTTACTGGGTGGATAGGATCATTAACCAGAGATATATAGGAGGGATATCACACCTGGCCTTACTGGGTGGATAGGATCATTAACCAGAGATATATTATCACACCTGGCCTTACTGGGTGAGGATCATTAACCAGAGATATATAGGAGGGATATCACACCTGGCCTTACTGGGTGGATAGGATCATTAACCAGAGATATATAGGAGGGATATCACACCTGGCCTTACTGGGTGGATAGGATCATTAACCAGAGATATATAGGAGGGATATCACACCTGGCCTTAGGGTCATATAGGATCATGGCCTAACATTAACCAGAGATATATAGGAGGGATATCACACCTGGCCTTACTGGGTCTATAGGATCATTAACCAGAGATATATAGGAGGGATATCACACCTGGCCTTACCATTAACCAGAGATATATAGGAGGGATATCACACCTGGCCTTACTGGGTCTATAGGATCATTAACCAGAGATATATAGGAGGGATATCACACCTGGCCTTACTGGGTGGATAGGATCATTAACCAGAGATATATAGGAGGGATATCACACCTGGCCTTACTGGGTCTATAGGATCATTAACCAGAGATATATAGGAGGGATATCACACCTGGCCTTACTGGGTGGATAGGATCATTAACCAGAGATATATAGGAGGGATATCACACCTGGCCTTACTGGGTCTATAGGATCATTAACCAGAGATATATAGGAGGGATATCACACCTGGCCTTACTGGGTGGATAGGATCATTAACCAGAGATATATAGGAGGGATATCACACCTGGCCTTACTGGGTCTATAGGATCATTAACCAGAGATATATAGGAGGGATATCACACCTGGCCTTACTGGGTCTGTAGGATCATTAACCAGAGATATATAGGAGGGATATCACACCTGGCCTTACTGGGTGGATAGGATCATTAACCAGAGATATATAGGAGGGATATCACACCTGGCCTTACTGGGTCTGTAGGATCATTAACCAGAGATATATAGGAGGGATATCACACCTGGCCTTACTGGGTGATAGGATCATTAACCAGAGATATATAGGAGGGATATCACACCTGGCCTTACTGGGTCTATAGGATCATTAACCAGAGATATATAGGAGGGATATCACACCTGGCCTTACTGGGTAGATAGGATCATTAACCAGAGATATATAGGAGGGATATCACACCTGGCCTTACTGGGTAGATAGGATCATTAACCAGAGATATATAGGAGGGATATCACACCTGGCCTTACTGGGTCTATAGGATCATTAACCAGAGATATATAGGAGGGATATCACACCTGGCCTTACTGGGTATCATAGGATCATTAACCAGAGATATATAGGAGGGATATCACACCTGGCCTTACTGGGTCTATAGGATCATTAACCAGAGATATATAGGAGGGATATCACACCTGGCCTTACTGGGTAGATAGGATCATTAACCAGAGATATATAGGAGGGATATCACACCTGGCCTTACTGGGTGGATAGGATCATTAACCAGAGATATATAGGAGGGATATCACACCTGGCCTTACTGGGTCTATAGGATCATTAACCAGAGATATATAGGAGGGATATCACACCTGGCCTTACTGGGTGGATAGGATCATTAACCAGAGATATATAGGAGGGATATCACACCTGGCCTTACTGGGTGGATAGGATCATTAACCAGAGATATATAGGAGGGATATCACACCTGGCCTTACTGGGTGGATAGGATCATTAACCAGAGATATATAGGAGGGATATCACACCTGGCCTTACTGGGTAGATAGGATCATTAACCAGAGATATATAGGAGGGATATCACACCTGGCCTTACTGGGTCACACCTGGCCTTATAGGATCATTAACCAGAGATATATAGGAGGGATATCACACCTGGCCTTACTGGGTGGATAGGATCATTAACCAGAGATATAGGAGGGATATCACACCTGGCCTTACTGGGTCTATAGGATCATTAACCAGAGATATATAGGATATCACACCTGGATAGGATCATTAATATCACACCTGGCCTTACTGGGTGGATAGGATCATTAACCAGAGATATATAGGAGGGATATCACACCTGGCCTTACTGGGTGGATATCATTAACCAGATCATTAACCATTAGAGATATATAGGAGGGATATCACACCTGGCCTTACTGGGTGGATAGGATCATTAACCAGAGATATATAGGAGGGATATCACACCTTTACTGGGTGGATAGGATCATTAACCAGAGATATATAGGAGGGATATCACACCTGGCCTTACTGGGTGGATAGGATCATTAACCAGAGATATATAGGAGGGATATCACACCTGGCCTTACTGGGTGATAGGATCATTAACCAGAGATATATAGGAGGGATATCACACCTGGCCTTACTGGGTGGATAGGATCATTAACCAGAGATATATAGGAGGGATATCACACCTGGCCTTACTGGGTGGATAGGATCATTAACCAGAGATATATAGGAGGGATATCACACCTGGCCTTACTGGGTAGGATAGGATCATTAACCAGAGATATATAGGAGGGATATCACACCTGGCCTTACTGGGTGGATAGGATCATTAACCAGAGATATAGGATATCATTACTGGGTGGATAGGATCATTAACCAGAGATATATAGGAGGGATATCACACCTGGCCTTACTGGGTGGATAGGATCATTAACCAGAGATATATAGGAGGGATATCACACCTGGCCTTACTGGGTGGATAGGATCATTAACCAGAGATATATAGGAGGGATATCACACCTGGCCTTACTGGGTGGATAGGATCATTAACCAGAGATATATAGGAGGGATATCACACCTGGCCTTACTGGGTGGATAGGATCATTAACCAGAGATATATAGGAGGGATATCACACCTGGCCTTACTGGGTGGATAGGATCATTACTGGGTGGATAGGATCATTAACCATTAGATATATAGGAGGGATATCACACCTGGGTCCTTACTATATAGGAGGGATATCACACCTGGCCTTACTGGGTGGATAGGATCATTAACCAGAGATATATAGGAGGGATATCACACCTGGGTCTATAGGATCATTAACCAGAGATATATAGGAGGGATATCACACCTGGCCTTACTGGGTGGATAGGATCATTAACCAGAGATATATAGGAGGGATATCACACCTGGCCTTACTGGGTCTATAGGATCATTAACCAGAGATATATAGGAGGGATATCACACCTGGCCTTACTGGGTGGATAGGATCATTAACCAGAGATATATAGGAGGGATATCACACCTGGCCTTACTGGGTGGATAGGATCATTAACCAGAGATATATAGGAGGCCTTACTGGGTGGATAGGATCATTAACCAGAGATATATAGGAGGGATATCACACCTGGCCTTACTGGGTGGATAGGATCATTAACCAGAGATATATAGGAGGGATATCACACCTGGCCTTACTGGGTCTATAGGATCATTAACCAGAGATATATAGGAGGGATATCACACCTGGCCTTACTGGGTGGATAGGATCATTAACCAGAGATATATAGGAGGGATATCACACCTGGCCTTACTGGGTCTATAGGATCATTAACCAGAGATATATAGGAGGGATATCACACCTGGCCTTACTGGGTGGATAGGATCATTAACCAGAGATATATAGGAGGGATATCACACCTGGCCTTACTGGGTGGATAGGATCATTAACCAGAGATATATAGGAGGGATATCACACCTGGCCTTACTGGGTGGATAGGATCATTAACCAGAGATATATAGGAGGGATATCACACCTGGCCTTACTGGGTCCATTAACCAGAGATATACACACCTGGCCTTACTGGTGGATAGGATCATTAACCAGAGATATATAGGAGGGATATCACACCTGGCCTTACTGGGTGGATAGGATCATTAACCAGAGATATATAGGAGGGATATCACACCTGGCCTTACTGGGTGGATAGGATCATTAACCAGAGATATATAGGAGGGATATCACACCTGGCCTTACTGGGTCTATATATATCAGGATCATTAACCAGAGATATATAGGAGGGATATCACACCTGGCCTTACTGGGTGGATAGGATCATTAACCAGAGATATATAGGAGGGATATCACACCTGGCCTTACTGGGTCTATAGGATCATTAACCAGAGATATATAGGAGGGATATCACACCTGGCCTTACTGGGTGGATAGGATCATTAACCAGAGATATATAGGAGGGATATCACACCTGGCCTTACTGGGTGGATAGGATCATTAACCAGAGATATATAGGAGGGATATCACACCTGGCCTTACTGGGTGGATAGGATCATTAACCAGAGATATATAGGAGGGATATCACACCTGGCCTTACTGGGTGGATAGGATCATTAACCAGAGATATATAGGAGGGATATCACACCTGGCCTTACTGGGTCTATAGGATCATTAACCAGAGATATATAGGAGGGATATCACACCTGGCCTTACTGGGTGGATAGGATCATTAACCAGAGATATATAGGAGGGATATCACACCTGGCCTTACTGGGTCTATAGGATCATTAACCAGAGATATATAGGAGGGATATCACACCTGGCCTTACTGGGTGGATAGGATCATTAACCAGAGATATATAGGAGGGATATCACACCTGGCCTTATGGGTCTATAGGATCATTAACCAGAGATATTATCACACCTGGCCTTACTGGGTCTAGGATCATTAACCAGAGATATATAGGAGGGATATCACACCTGGCCTTACTGGGTGGATAGGATCATTAACCAGAGATATATAGGAGGGATATCACACCTGGCCTTACTGGGTGGATAGGATCATTAACCAGAGATATATAGGAGGGATATCACACCTGGCCTTACTGGGTGGATAGGATCATTAACCAGAGATATATAGGAGGGATATCACACCTGGCCTTACTGGGTGGATAGGATAGGATCATTAACCAGAGATATATTAACCAGGATATATAGGGATATCACACCTGGCCTTACTGGGTGGATAGGATCATTAACCAGAGATATATAGGAGGGATATCACACCTGGCCTTACTGGGTCTATAGGATCATTAACCAGAGATATATAGGAGGGATATCACACCTGGGCTTACTGGAGGGATATCACACCTGGCCTTACTGGGTGGATAGGATCATTAACCAGAGATATATAGGAGGGATATCACACCTGGCCTTACTGGGTGGATAGGATCATTAACCAGAGATATATAGGAGGGATATCACACCTGGCCTTACTGGGTCTATAGGATCATTAACCAGAGATATATAGGAGGGATATCACACCTGGCCTTACTGGGTGGATAGGATCATTAACCAGAGATATATAGGAGGGATATCACACCTGGCCTTACTGGGTGGATAGGATCATTAACCAGAGATATATAGGAGGGATATCACACCTGGCCTTACTGGGTGGATAGGATCATTAACCAGAGATATATAGGAGGGATATCACACCTGGCCTTACTGGGTAGATAGGATCATTAACCAGAGATATATAGGAGGGATATCACACCTGGCCTTACTGGGTCTATAGGATCATTAACCAGAGATATATAGGAGGGATATCACACCTGGCCTTACTGGGTGGATAGGATCATTAACCAGAGATATATAGGAGGGATATCACACCTGGCCTTACTGGGTGGATAGGATCATTAACCAGAGATATATAGGAGGGATATCACACCTGGCCTTACTGGGTCTATAGGATCATTAACCAGAGATATATAGGAGGGATATCACACCTGGCCTTACTGGGTCTATAGGATCATTAACCAGAGATATATAGGAGGGATATCACACCTGGCCTTACTGGGTCTATAGGATCATTAACCAGAGATATATAGGAGGGATATCACACCTGGCCTTACTGGGTCTATAGGATCATTAACCAGAGATATATAGGAGGGATATCACACCTGGCCTTACTGGGTCTATAGGATCATTAACCAGAGATATATAGGAGGGATATCACACCTGGCCTTACTGGGTGGATAGGATCATTAACCAGAGATATATAGGAGGGATATCACACCTGGCCTTACTGGGTCTATAGGATCATTAACCAGAGATATATAGGAGGGATATCACACCTGGCCTTACTGGGTGGATCATTAACCAGAGATCATTAACATTAACAGAGATATATAGGAGGGATATCACACCTGGCCTTACTGGGTCTATAGGATCATTAACCAGAGATATATAGGAGGGATATCACACCTGGCCTTACTGGGTGGATAGGATCATTAACCAGAGATATATAGGAGGGATATCACACCTGGCCTTACTGGGTGGATAGGATCATTAACCAGAGATATATAGGAGGGATATCACACCTGGCCTTACTGGGTCTATAGGATCATTAACCAGAGATATATAGGAGGGATATCACACCTGGCCTTACTGGGTAACCAGAGATATATAGGAGGGATATCACACCTGATTACTGGGTCTATAGGATCATTAACCAGAGATATATAGGAGGGATATCACACCTGGCCTTACTGGGTGGATAGGATCATTAACCAGGGATATCACACCTGGCCTTACTGGGTAGATAGGATCATTAACCAGAGATATATAGGAGGGATATCACACCTGGCCTTACTGGGTGGATAGGATCATTAACCAGAGATATATAGGAGGGATATCACACCTGGCCTTACTGGGTGGATAGGATCATTAACCAGAGATATATAGGAGGGATATCACACCTGGCCTTACTGGGTGGATAGGATCATTAACCAGAGATATATAGGAGGGATATCACACCTGGCCTTACTGGGTGGATAGGATCATTAACCAGAGATATATAGGAGGGATATCACACCTGGCCTTACTGGGTCTATAGGATCATTAACCAGAGATATATAGGAGGGATATCACACCTGGCCTTACTGGGTGGATAGGATCATTAACCAGAGATATATAGGAGGGATATCACACCTGGCCTTACTGGGTGGATAGGATCATTAACCAGAGATATATAGGAGGGATATCACACCTGGCCTTACTGGGTCTATAGGATCATTAACCAGAGATATATAGGAGGGATATCACACCTGGCCTTACTGGGTCTATAGGATCATTAACCAGAGATATATAGGAGGGATATCACACCTGGCCTTACTGGGTGGATAGGATCATTAACCAGAGATATATAGGAGGGATATCACACCTGGATCTATAGGATCATTAACCAGAGATATATTGGAGGGATATCACACCTGGCCTTACTGGGTGGATAGGATCATTAACCAGAGATATATAGGAGGGATATCACACCTGGCCTTACTGGGTCTATAGGATCATTAACCAGAGATATATAGGAGGGATATCACACCTGGCCTTACTGGGTGGATAGGATCATTAACCAGAGATATATAGGAGGGATATCACACCTGGCCTTACTGGGTAGATAGGATCATTAACCAGAGATATATAGGAGGGATATCACACCTGGCCTTACTGGGTGGATAGGATCATTAACCAGAGATATATAGGAGGGATATCACACCTGGCCTTACTGGGTGGATAGGATCATTAACCAGAGATATATAGAGGGATATCACACCTGGCCTTACTGGGTGGATAGGATCATTAACCAGAGATATATAGGAGGGATATCACACCTGGCCTTACTGGGTGGATAGGATCATTAACCAGAGATATATAGGAGGGATATCACACCTGGCCTTACTGGGTGGATAGGATCATTAACCAGAGATATATAGGAGGGATATCACACCTGGCCTTACTGGGTGGATAGGATCATTAACCAGAGATATATAGGAGGGATATCACACCTGGCCTTACTGGGTGGATAGGATCATTAACCAGAGATATATAGGAGGGATATCACACCTGGCCTTACTGGGTAGATAGGATCATTAACCAGAGATATATAGGAGGGATATCACACCTGGCCTTACTGGGTGGATAGGATCATTAACCAGAGATATATAGGAGGGATATCACACCTGGCCTTACTGGGTATCACACCTGATAGGATCATTAACCAGAGATATATAGGAGGGATATCACACCTGGCCTTACTGGGTGGATAGGATCATTAACCAGAGATATATAGGAGGGATATCACACCTGGCCTTACTGGGTCTATAGGATCATTAACCAGAGATATATAGGAGGGATATCACACCTGGCCTTACTGGGTGGATAGGATCATTAACCAGAGATATATAGGAGGGATATCACACCTGGCCTTACTGGGTGGATAGGATCATTAACCAGAGATATATAGGAGGGATATCACACCTGGCCTTACTGGGTGGATAGGATCATTAACCAGAGATATATAGGAGGGATATCACACCTGGCCTTACTGGGTGGATAGGATCATTAACCAGAGATATATAGGAGGGATATCACACCTGGCCTTACTGGGTGGATAGGATCATTAACCAGAGATATATAGGAGGGATATCACACCTGGCCTTACTGGGTGGATAGGATCATTAACCAGAGATATATAGGAGGGATATCACACCTGGCCTTACTGGGTAGATAGGATCATTAACCAGAGATATATAGGAGGGATATCACACCTGGCCTTACTGGGTGGATAGGATCATTAACCAGAGATATATAGGAGGGATATCACACCTGGCCTTACTGGGTCTATAGGATCATTAACCAGAGATATATAGGAGGGATATCACACCTGGCCTTACTGGGTGGATAGGATCATTAACCAGAGATATATAGGAGGGATATCACACCTGGCCTTACTGGGTGGATAGGATCATTAACCAGAGATATATAGGAGGGATATCACACCTGGCCTTACTGGGTCTATAGGATCATTAACCAGAGATATATAGGAGGGATATCACACCTGGCCTTACTGGGTGGATAGGATCATTAACCAGAGATATATAGGAGGGATATCACACCTTACTGGGGGTGGATAGGATCATTAACCAGAGATATATAGGAGGGATATCACACCTGGCCTTACTGGGTGATAGGATCATTAACCAGAGATATATAGGAGGGATATCACACCTGGCCTTACTGGGTGGATAGGATCATTAACCAGAGATATATAGGAGGGATATCACACCTGGCCTTACTGGGTGGATAGGATCATTAACCAGAGATATATAGGAGGGATATCACACCTGGCCTTACTGGGTGATAGGATCATTAACCAGAGATATATAGGAGGGATATCACACCTGGCCTTACTGGGTAGATAGGATCATTAACCAGAGATATATAGGAGGGATATCACACCTGGCCTTACTGGGTGGATAGGATCATTAACCAGAGATATATAGGAGGGATATCACACCTGGCCTTACTGGGTCTATAGGATCATTAACCAGAGATATATAGGAGGGATATCACACCTGGCCTTACTGGGTGGATAGGATCATTAACCAGAGATATATAGGAGGGATATCACACCTGGCCTTACTGGGTGGATAGGATCATTAACCAGAGATATATAGGAGGGATATCACACCTGGCCTTACTGGGTGGATAGGATCATTAACCAGAGATATATAGGAGGGATATCACACCTGGCCTTACTGGGTAGATAGGATCATTAACCAGAGATATATAGGAGGGATATCACACCTGGCCTTACTGGGTGGATAGGATCATTAACCAGAGATATATAGGAGGGATATCACACCTGGCCTTACTGGGTCTATAGGATCATTAACCAGAGATATATAGGAGGGATATCACACCTGGCCTTACTGGGTAGATAGGATCATTAACCAGAGATATATAGGAGGGATATCACACCTGGCCTTACTGGGTCTATAGGATCATTAACCAGAGATATATAGGAGGGATATCACACCTGGCCTTACTGGGTCTGGGTCTATAACCAGGATCATTAACCAGAGATATATAGGAGGGATATCACACCTGGCCTTACTGGGTCTATAGGATCATTAACCAGAGATATATAGGAGGGATATCACACCTGGCCTTACTGGGTCTATAGGATCATTAACCAGAGATATATAGGAGGGATATCACACCTGGCCTTACTGGGTCTATAGGATCATTAACCAGAGATATATAGGAGGGATATCACACCTGGCCTTACTGGGTGGATAGGATCATTAACCAGAGATATATAGGAGGGATATCACACCTGGCCTTACTGGGTCTATAGGATCATTAACCAGAGATATATAGGAGGGATATCACACCTGGCCTTACTGGGTGGATAGGATCATTAACCAGAGATATATAGGAGGGATATCACACCTGGCCTTACTGGGTCTATAGGATCATTAACCAGAGATATATAGGAGGGATATCACACCTGGCCTTACTGGGTCTATAGGATCATTAACCAGAGATATATAGGAGGGATATCACACCTGGCCTTACTGGGTGGATAGGATCATTAACCAGAGATATATAGGAGGGATATCACACCTGGCCTTACTGGGTAGATAGGATCATTAACCAGAGATATATAGGAGGATATCACACCTGGCCTTACTGGGTGGATAGGATCATTAACCAGAGATATATAGGAGGGATATCACACCTGGCCTTACTGGGTCTATAGGATCATTAACCAGAGATATATAGGAGGGATATCACACCTGGCCTTACTGGGTGGATAGGATCATTAACCAGAGATATATAGGAGGGATATCACACCTGGCCTTACTGGGTCTATAGGATCATTAACCAGAGATATATAGGAGGGATATCACACCTGGCCTTACTGGGTGGATAGGATCATTAACCAGAGATATATAGGAGGGATATAGGGTGGATAGGATCATTAACCAGATATCACACCTGGCCTTACTGGGTAGATAGGATCATTAACCAGAGATATATAGGAGGGATATCACACCTGGCCTTACTGGGTGATAGGATCATTAACCAGAGATATATAGGAGGGATATCACACCTGGCCTTACTGGGTGGATAGGATCATTAACCAGAGATATATAGGAGGGATATCACACCTGGCCTTACTGGGTGGATAGGATCATTAACCAGAGATATATAGGAGGGATATCACACCTGGCCTTACTGGGTCTATAGGATCATTAACCAGAGATATATAGGAGGGATATCACACCTGGCCTTACTGGGTGGATAGGATCATTAACCAGAGATATATAGGAGGGATATCACACCTGGCCTTACTGGGTCTATAGGATCATTAACCAGAGATATATAGGAGGGATATCACACCTGGCCTTACTGGGTCTATAGGATCATTAACCAGAGATATATAGGAGGGAGGGATATCACACCTGGCCTTACTGGGTAGATAGGATCATTAACCAGAGATATATAGGAGGGATATCACACCTGGCCTTACTGGGTGGATAGGATCATTAACCAGAGATATATAGGAGGGATATCACACCTGGCATTAACCAGAGATATATAGGAGGGATATCACACCTGGCCTTACTGGGTGGATCATTAACCAGAGATATATAGGAGGGATATCACAACCTGGCCTTACTGGGTGGATAGGATCATTAACCAGAGATATATAGGAGGGATATCACACCTGGCCTTACTGGGTGGATAGGATCATTAACCAGAGATATATAGGAGGGATATCACACCTGGCCTTACTGGGTCTATAGGATCATTAACCAGAGATATATAGGAGGGATATCTTACTGGGTGGATAGGATCATTAACCAGAGATATATAGGAGGGATATCACACCTGGCCTTACTGGGTATAGGATCATTAACCAGAGATATATAGGAGGGATATCACACCTGGCCTTACTGGGTGGATAGGATCATTAACCAGAGATATATAGGAGGGATATCACACCTGGCCTTACTGGGTCTATAGGATCATTAACCAGAGATATATAGGAGGGATATCACACCTGGCCTTACTGGGTGGATAGGATCATTAACCAGAGATATATAGGAGGGATATCACACCTGGCCTTACTGGGTGGATAGGATCATTAACCAGAGATATATAGGAGGGATATCACACCTGGCCTTACTGGGTCTATAGGATCATTAACCAGAGATATATAGGAGGGATATCACACCTGGCCTTACTGGGTCTATGGAGGATCATTAACCAGAGATATATAGGAGGGATATCACACCTGGCCTTACTGGGTGGATAGGATCATTAACCAGAGATATATAGGAGGGATATCACACCTGGCCTTACTGGGTCTATAGGATCATTAACCAGAGATATATAGGAGGGATATCACACCTGGCCTTACTGGGTGGATAGGATCATTAACCAGAGATATATAGGAGGGATATCACACCTGGCCTTACTGGGTGGATAGGATCATTAACCAGAGATATATAGGAGGGATATCACACCTGGCCTTACTGGGTCTATAGGATCATTAACCAGAGATATATAGGAGGGATATCACACCTGGCCTTACTGGGTATCACACCTGGCCTTATATAGGATCATTAACCAGAGATATATAGGAGGGATATCACACCTGGCCTTACTGGGTCTATAGGATCATTAACCAGAGATATATAGGAGGGATATCACACCTGGCCTTACTGGGTGGATAGGATCATTAACCAGAGATATATAGGAGGGATATCACACCTGGCCTTACTGGGTCTATAGGATCATTAACCAGAGATATATAGGATATCACACCTGACCTTACTGGGTGGATAGGATCATTAACCAGAGATATATAGGAGGGATATCACACCTGGCATTAACCAGAGATATACTGGCCTTACTGTGGATAGGATCATTAACCAGAGATATATAGGAGGGATATCACACCTGGCCTTACTGGGTGGATAGGATCATTAACCAGAGATATATAGGAGGGATATCACACCTGGCCTTACTGGGTGGATAGGATCATTAACCAGAGATATATAGGAGGGATATCACACCTGGCCTTACTGGGTGGATAGGATCATTAACCAGAGATATATATCAGGGTATCACACACACCTGGCCTTATAGGGATCATTAACCAGAGATATATAGGAGGGATATCACACCTGGCCTTACTGGGTGGATAGGATCATTAACCAGAGATATATAGGAGGGATATCACACCTGGCCTTACTGGGTGGATAGGATCATTAACCAGAGATATATAGGAGGGATATCACACCTGGCCTTACTGGGTCTATAGGATCATTAACCAGAGATATATAGGAGGGATATCACACCTGGCCTTACTGGGTGGATAGGATCATTAACCAGAGATATATAGGAGGGATATCACACCTGGCCTTACTGGGTCTATAGGATCATTAACCAGAGATATATAGGAGGGATATCACACCTGGCCTTACTGGGTCTATAGGATCATTAACCAGAGATATATAGGAGGGATATCACACCTGGCCTTACTGGGTCTATAGGATCATTAACCAGAGATATATAGGAGGGATATCACACCTGGCCTTACTGGGTGGATAGGATCATTAACCAGAGATATATAGGAGGGATATCACACCTGGCCTTACTGGGTGGATAGGATCATTAACCAGAGATATATAGGAGGGATATCACACCTGACCTTACTGGGTCTATAGGATCATTAACCAGAGATATATATCACACCTGGAGGGAGATATCACACCTGGCCTTACTGGGTGGATAGGATCATTAACCAGAGATATATAGGAGGGATATCACACCTGGCCTTACTGGGTCTATAGGATCATTAACCAGAGATATATAGGAGGGATATCACACCTGGCCTTACTGGGTGGATAGGATCATTAACCAGAGATATATAGGAGGGATATCACACCTGGCCTTACTGGGTGGATAGGATCATTAACCAGAGATATATAGGAGGGATATCACACCTGGCCTTACTGGGTCTGTAGGATCATTAACCAGAGATATATAGGAGGGATATCACACCTGGCCTTACTGGGTGATAGGATCATTAACCAGAGATATATAGGAGGGATATCACACCTGGCCTTACTGGGTAGATAGGATCATTAACCAGAGATATATAGGAGGGATATCACACCTGGCCTTACTGGGTGGGTATAGGATCATTAACCAGAGATATATAGGAGGGATATCACACCTGGCCTTACTGGGTGGATAGGATCATTAACCAGAGATATATAGGAGGGATATCACACCTGGCCTTACTGGGTCTATAGGATCATTAACCAGAGATATATAGGAGGGATATCACACCTGGCCTTACTGGGTGGATAGGATCATTAACCAGAGATATATAGGAGGGATATCACACCTGGCCTTACTGGGTGATAGGATCATTAACCAGAGATATATAGGAGGGATATCACACCTGGCCTTACTGGGTCTATAGGATCATTAACCAGAGATATATAGGAGGGATATCACACCTGGCCTTACTGGGTGGATAGGATCATTAACCAGAGATATATAGGAGGGATATCACACCTGGCCTTACTGGGTGGATAGGATCATTAACCAGAGATATATAGGAGGGATATCACACCTGGCCTTACTGGGTATATAGGATCATTAACCAGAGATATATAGGAGGGATATCACACCTGGCCTTACTGGGTAGATAGGATCATTAACCAGAGATATATAGGAGGGATATCACACCTGGCCTTACTGGGTGGATAGGATCATTAACCAGAGATATATAGGAGGGATATCACACCTGGCCTTACTGGGTGGATAGGATCATTAACCAGAGATATATAGGAGGGATATCACACCTGGCCTTACTGGGTCTATAGGATCATTAACCAGAGATATATAGGAGGGATATCACACCTGGCCTTACTGGGTCTATAGGATCATTAACCAGAGATATATAGGAGGGATATCACACCTGGCCTTACTGGGTGGATAGGATCATTAACCAGAGATATATAGGAGGGATATCACACCTGGCCTTACTGGGTGGATAGGATTAACAGAGATTAACACACCTGAGATATCATTAACCAGAGATATATAGGAGGGATATCACACCTGGCCTTACTGGGTGGATAGGATCATTAACCAGAGATATATAGGAGGATATCACACCTGGCCTTACTGGGTGGATAGGATCATTAACCAGAGATATATAGGAGGGATATCACACCTGGCCTTACTGGGTCTATAGGATCATTAACCAGAGATATATAGGAGGGATATCACACCTGGCCTTACTGGGTGGATAGGATCATTAACCAGAGATATATAGGAGGGATATCACACCTGGCCTTACTGGGTAGATAGGATCATTAACCAGAGATATATAGGAGGGATATCACACCTGGCCTTACTGGGTCTATAGGATCATTAACCAGAGATATATAGGAGGGATATCACACCTGGCCTTACTGGGTAGATAGGATCATTAACCAGAGATATATAGGAGGGATATCACACCTGGCATTACTGGGTGGATAGGATCATTAACCAGAGATATATAGGAGGGATATCACACCTGGCCTTACTGGGTGGATAGGATCATTAACCAGAGATATATAGGAGGGATATCACACCTGGCCTTACTGGGTGGATAGGATCATTAACCAGAGATATATAGGAGGGATATCACACCTGGCCTTACTGGGTGGATAGGATCATTAACCAGAGATATATAGGAGGGATATCACACCTGGCCTTACTGGGTGGATAGGATCATTAACCAGAGATATATAGGAGGGATATCACACCTGGCCTTACTGGTCTATAGGATCATTAACCAGAGATATATAGGAGGGATATCACACCTGACCTTACTGGGTGGATAGGATCATTAACCAGAGATATATAGGAGGGATATCACACCTGGCCTTACTGGGTGGATAGGATCATTAACCAGAGATATATAGGAGGGATATCACACCTGACCTTACTGGGTGGATAGGATCATTAACCAGAGATATATAGGAAGGATATCACACCTGGCCTTACTGGGTGTATAGGATCATTAACCAGAGATATATAGGAGGGATATCACACCTGGCCTTACTGGGTGGATAGGATCATTAACCAGAGATATATAGGAGGGATATCACAACTGGCACAAATTATCGTCTAGTTCTGCTTTTCCTACCGAAGGGTGCCCTACACTTGCACCCAGAGGGAGTAGTTCAATGTCCAGGTACAGGGGGTGGCTTGGGTATAAAATAATCATTTGTGAACCTTGCTGAGGGCCCTGACCTTAAAGGCCATTTTCCTTTTTTTATTTGGTCAGATTGTTGCTGAGGTGATAATCCATCTAAAGTCGGTCATTTCCATTTCAAAATGTCAGACTTGATTTGCCCTGATGAAGAATGTATCAACCCCTACAAAAAATATACCTTAATTATTATTATCCACATAAAAACGCACATTTGCCGTTGCTGCAGGATCATTTTCCTGCTGTGAGAAACTGGGTCAAATTATGATATGGCATGTGTAAATGCATTCATCTTAAAGTTAGCTAGGTGATAGATAGATATCTAGGTGAGACAACCACATATCACAGTCTAATATACAGGATACCAACATTCCTGTTAAATAATGGATAGATAGATATCTAGGTGAGACAACCACATATCACAGTCTAATATACAGGATACCAACATCCCTGTTAAATAATGGATATATAGATATCTAGGTGAGACAACCACATATCACAGTCTAATATACAGGATACCAACATTCCTGTTAAATAATGTCTAAAATCTACAATAGTTATATTGAAGCCAACAATCATTTATGATGAAAAAACACAAACGTGATTTGTTTTCTGTAGAGCGTTTTTGAAAATAAATTCTTAAACAATATTGTCAGCTCACCTCTTAGTTTTGATGACATGTTCCCCAGAGTGACTCATTTTAGAGGCAGGGCCCCCCTCCTCTCTCTCCCCAGAGAGAATCATTTTTGAGGCAGGGTCCCCTTCATCTCTCTCCCCAGAGAGACTCATTTTGGAGAACTGACCCTAAACAGAGATCCAACAAGTTGGTTGTGGTTAACACAGTAATTCTTGAATGTAATTTGCTCTCAATTATTAATTTTCTCTTATAAAACATTTACTAACAGACATAGAAACAGTCAGGTGTCACATCTCTTCTCCATGGTAACGGTCAATAATAATAATAATAAGTCACTGTTAAGGTAGTTATAGACAGTACAGCCACAATAATAATAATAATAATAAGTCACTGTTTGTTAAGGTAGTTATAGACAGTACAGCAACAATAATAATAATAATAATAATAATAATAAGTCACTGTTTGATAAGGTAGTTATAGACAGTACAGCAACAATAATAATAATAATAAGTCACTGTTTATTAAGGTAGTTATAGACAGTACAGCAACAACAATAATAATAATAATAATAAGTCACTGTTTGTTAAGGTAGTTATAGACAGTACAGCAACAATAATAATAATAATAATAATAAGTCACTGTTTGTTAAGGTAGTTATAGACAGTACAGCAACAATAATAATAATAATAATAATAAGTCACTGTTTGTTAAGGTAGTTATAGACAGTACAGCAACAATAATAATAATAAGTCACTGTTTCTTGAGGTAGTTATAGACAGTACAGCAACAATAATAATAATAATAATAATAATAATAAGTCACTGTTTGTTAAGGTAGTTATAGACAGTACAGCAACAATAATAATAATAATAATAAGTCACTGTTTGTTAAGGTAGTTCTAGACAGTACAGCAACAATAACAATAATAATAATAATAATAATAAGTCACTGTTTGTTAAGGTAGTTATAGACAGTACAGCAACAATAATAATAATAATAAGTCACTGTTTGTTAAGGTAGTTCTATACAGTACAGCAACAATAATAATAATAATAATAATGATAATAGTAATAAGTCACTGTTTGTTAAGGTAGTTATAGACAGTATGTCACGCTCGTTGAAATGAAGGGACCAAGGCGCAGCGTGCTTTGAGTTCCACATATTTTAATTAATCTAAACTCACCAAACAAAACAATAAAGCACAAAAGAAACCTGAAGCTACTGGCACACAGTCAGGGCTTGACAGTACCCCCCCCAAAGGCTTCACACAGGCAACTAACCAAAAAACAAGATCCCACAAACTAAGGTGGAAAAAAAGGCTGCCTAAGTATGATCCCCAATCAGAGACAACGATAGACAGCTGCCTCTGATTGGGAACCATACCAGGCCAACAAAGAAATATCGAAACTATGTCTACCCAAATCACACCCTGACCTAACCAAATAGAGAAATAAAAAGGCTGTAAGGTCAGGGGATGACAGTACCCCCCCCCAAAGGTGCAGACTCCGGCCGCAAAACCTGACTCTATTGGGGAGAGACCGGGTCGACATCTAGCCTCGGTGGTGGCTCAGGTTCAGGATGTAGACCCCGCTCCGCTCGCTGATCCCTCTGCGTCCGTGGAACCGGACTGCGGATCGTCGCCGGAGACTCTGGACCGTGGATCGTTGCCAGGGACTCCGGACCGCGGACCGTCGCCAGAGACTCCAGACCGTGGACAGTCTCAGGAGGTTCCGGGCCATGGATCCTCACAGCAGGCTCCGGTCCATGGATCATCACTGGAGGCTTCGGGCCATGGTTCATCACTGGAGGCTTCGTGCCATGCATCATCACAGGAGGCTTCGGGACATGGATCATCACTGCAGGCTCCGGGCCATGGATCATCACTGGAGGCTTGGAGCCATGGATCATCACTGGAGGCTTTGGGACATGGATCATCACTGGAGGTTTCGTGCCATGCATCATCACTGGAGGCTTGGGGCCATGGATCATCACTGGAGGCTTTGGGACATGGATCATCACTGGATGTTTCGTGCCATGCATCATCACTGGAGGCTTCGGGCCATGGATCATCACTGCAGGCTCCGGGCCATGGATCATCACTGCAGGCTTTGTGCCATGGATCATCACTGGAGGCTTGGGGCCATGGATCATCACTGGAGGCTTGGAGCCATGGATCATCACTGGAGGCTTTGGGACATGGATCATCACTGGAGGCTTGGGGCCATGAAATCATTGATTTCAGCACAGTTGACATCCGCACAGCTGACGTCATTTCCGTTCACAACTTGCAGACTTGTTTAAGTGCTGCTGTGCGTTTTGTTGCTAACCTTACCCTTCCTGACAACTTTACGTTTTTTACTTTTTAATTACGTTATATTTTTGTTTTTTCTCTCACTCAACTTTTTTTTCCATTCAACTTTTTCACTCTGGACGCTTTATCTGGACGTGGTTTGTCAGGACCTCCACCAGCCGGAGCTAAGTAGTTACATTAACATGATGCCTTCCAATTGCAGTCGCTGTACTCATTATATACAGGATAACGATCGCCTTACGGCGAGGATAGCTGTGCTGCAAGCCCAGCTTCAGATGCAATCATTAGGCAAGGGTAATTTCAGTGTCGGAAAGGATGAAACAGTGTCTGTGCCACCAGTGAGTACAGATAGTAGTATAAATCCCCTCAAACGGTCCCCGCAGCCGGACAACGCTAGCGTCCCACCTCGACAACAGCCAGTGAAATTGCAGGGCGCCAAATTCAAAACAACAGAAATCCCATAATTACAATTCCTCAAATATACAAGTACTATACACAATTTTAAAGATAAACTTCTTGTAAATCCACACCAAGCGACATATCATTATGTTAGGTCAGCGCCTAGTCACAGAAAACCATACAGCCATTTTCCAGGTAATGAGATGGCTCACAAAAGTCAGAAATAGCGATTAAATCAATCACTAACCTTTGATGACCTAATGATGATCTTCATCAGATCAGATCTCAGGACTTCATGTTACGCAATAAATGTGTGTTTTGTTCGATAAAGTTAATATTTTCTGTCCAAAAACCTCATTTTAAATTGGTGGGTTATGTTCAGAAATGCATTGTCTCAAACAAACATCCGGTGAAAGTGCCACATCAAATTACAGAAATAATCATCGTAAACATTATATGCATATCCTAGCTTATGGACCTGAGTAGCAGGCAGTTTAATTTGAGCACGTTCCAAATCTCCGAATGCTGCCCCTACCCCAGTGAAGTTAAGCAGGGAGTCGGAGTCAGAGGCCGAGCCTTCTCTGGTCTCTACTCCTCCCGTTACGGGGTCTGAGATGCCGAAGCCTCCCACCATTAGCTCTGGCAAATTGAAAACCCTAGTCATTGGCGACTCCATTACACGTAATATTAGACTTAAAACGAATCATCCAGCGATCATACACAGTTTACCAGGGAGCAGGGCTATTGACGTTAACCTCACTAGGGTAGGGAGCACTATTTTCACCTCCGGATGAAAGAATTTGGATAGAAAACACTCTGAAGTTTCCAAAACTGTTAAAATAATGTCTGTGAGTATAACAGAACTGATACGGCAGGCGAAAACATAAAGAAAATCCATCCAGGAAGTGGGATTTTTTTATGTTAGTTATTTTCCATTGACTGCCTAAACAGTATAAAAAGACTGAGGACTCAGATTCCTACTATTCACCAAAAAACAACCTGAGGATTGATTATAAACATTGTTTGACAATGTCTACGAACTTTATTGATACTTTTTTGATTTTTTTGTTGTGACTGCCTTTGAGCGATTTGTTTACTGAACAAAACGCGCCAACAAAACTGAGGATTTTGGATAAAATGAGGGACTTTATTGAACAAAACAAACATTTATTGGGTAACTGGGAGACTTGTGAGTGCAACCATACGAAGATCATCAAAGGTAAGTGGTTAAGTTTATCGCTATTTCTTACTTTTCTTTCTCCTCTACTTGGCTGGTTACTGTTTGTAATGTTTTGTATGCTGAGCGCTGTCCTCAGATAATCGCATGGTATGCTTTCGCCGTAAAGCCTTTTTTGAAATCTGACACTGTGGTTGGATTAACAAGAAGTTAATCTTTAAACCAATGTATAACACTTGTATGTTTTATGCATTTTTATTTTGAGTTTTTCTGTTTTTGAATTTGGCGCTCTGCAATTTCACTGGAAGTTGGCCAGGTGGGACATTAGCATCCCACACCCCCTAGAGAGGTTTAGACTAATCTGAAGATGGTGCTGGCTAAAGCTAAAACTGGCAAGTGTAGAGAGTATAGGGATATTGTTATCCACGTCGGCACCAACGATGTTAGGATGAAACAGTCACAGGTCACCAAGCGCAACTTAGCTTCAGCGTGTAAATCAGCAAGAAAGATGTCGGCATCGAGTAATTGTCTCTGGCCCCCTCCCAGTTAGGGGGAGTGATGATCTCTTCAGCAGAGTCTCACAACTCAGTCACTGGTTGAAAACTGTCTTCTGCCACTCCCAAAAGACAGAATTTGTAGATAATTGTCCCTCTTTCTGGGTCTCACCCACAAACAGGACCAAGCCTGGCCTGTTGAGGAGTGGCGGACTCCATCATAGCTGGAGGGGTGCTCTCATCTTATCTACCAACATAGACAGGGCTCTAACTCCCCTAGCTGCACAATGAAATAGGGTGCAGGCCAGGCAGCAGCCTGCAAGCTTAGTAGAGTCTGCCACTAGCACAGTCAGTGTAGTCAGCTCAGCTATCCCCATTGAGACCGTGTCTCTGCCTCAACCTAGGTTTGGCAAAACTAAACATGAGAATGTTCGCCTTAGCAATCTCACTGAAATAAAGACCTCCTCCATTCCTGTCATTATTGAAAGAGATTTTGATACCTCACATCTCAAAATAGGGCTACTTAATGTTAGATCCCTCACCTCCAAGGCAGTTATAGTCAATGAACTAATCACTGATCATAATCTTGATGTGATTGACCTGACTGAAACATGGCTTAACCCTGATGAATTTACTGTGTTAAATGAGGCCTCACCTCCTGGTTACACTAGTGACCATATCCCCTGCGCATCACGCAAAGGCGGAGGTGTTGCTAACATTTACGATAGCAAATTTCAATTTACAAAAAAATATGGCGTTTTCGTCTTTTGAGATTCTAGTCATGAAATATATGCAGCCTACTCAATCACTTTTTATAGCTACTGTTTACAGGCCTCCTGGGCCATATACAGCATTCCTCACTGAGTTCCCTGAATTCCTATCGGACCTAACTAAAAAGCAGCATTCCCCAAGAGATGTATTTCACTTCAGCAGTGATAATTTCATGAACGTCTTTGAGGAAAAGATCATGATCATTAGAAAGCAAATTACAGACTCCTCTTTAAATCTGCGTATTCCTCCAAAGCTCAGTTGTCCTGAGTCTGCACAACTCTGCCAGGAGCTAGGATCAAGGGATACACTCAAGTGTTTTAGTACTATATCTCTTGACACAATGATGAAAATAATCATGGCCTCTAAACCTTCAAGCTGCCTACTGGACCATATTCCAACTAAACTACTGAAAGAGCTGCTTCCTGTGCTTGGCCCTCCTATGTTGAACATAATACATGTCTCTCTATCCACCAGAAGTGTACCAAACTCACTAAAAGTGGCAGTAATAAAGCCTCTCTTCAAAAAGTCAAACCTTGACCCAGAAAATATAAAAAACTATCGGCCTATATCGAATCTCCCATTCCTCTCAATTCTTTAGAAAAAAGCTGTTGCGCTGCAACTCACTGCCTTCCTGAAGACAAACAATGTGTATGAAATGCTTCAGTATGGTTTTAGACCCCATCATAGCACTGAGACTGCACTTGTGAAGGTGGTAAATTACCTTTTAATGTTGTCAGATCGAGGCTCTGCATCTGTCCTCGTGCTCCTAGACCTTAGTGCTGCTTTTGATATCATCAATCACCACGATCTTTTGGAGAGATTGGAAACCCAAATTGGTCTACATGGACAAGTTCTGGCTTGGTTTAGATCTCATCTGTCAGAAAGATATCAGTTTGTCTCTGTGGATGGTTTGTCCTCTGACAAATCAACTGTACATTTCGGTGATTCTCAAGGTTCCGTTTTAGGACCACTATTGTTTTCACTATATATTTTACCTCTTGGGGATGTCATTCGAAAACATAATGTTAACTTTCACTCCTATGCGGATGACACACAGCTGTACATTTCAATGAAACATGGTGAAGCCCCAAAATTACCCTCGCTAGAAGCATGTGTTTCAGACATAAGGAAGTGGATGGCTGCAAATGTTCTGCTTTTAAACTCGGACAAAACAGAGATGCTTGTTCTAGGTCCCAAGAAACAAAGAGATCTTCTGTTGAATCTGACAATTAATCTTGATGGTTGTACAGTCGTCTCAAATAAAACTGTGAAGGACCTCGGCGTTACTCTGGACCCTGATCTCTCTTTTGACAAACATATCAAGACTGTTTCAAGGACAGCTTTTTTCCATCTACGTAGCATTGCAAAAATCTGTCATTTTCTGTCCAAAAATGATGCAGGAAAATGTATCCATGCTTTTGTCACTTCTAGGTTAGACTACTGCAATGCTATATTTAAAAAACAAAAAATAAACTTCAGTTAGTGCTAAATACGGCTGCTAGAATCTTGACTAGAACCAAACATGTTTATCATATTACTCCAGCACAAGTCTCTCTACACTGGCTTACTGTTAAGGCAAGGGCTGATTTCAAGGTTTTACTGCTAACCTACAGAGCATTACATGGGCTTGCTCCTACCTCTCTTTCCGATTTGGTCCTGCTGTACATACCTACACGTACGCTACGGTCACAAGACGCAGGCCTCCTAATTGTCCCTAGAATTTCTAAGCAAACAGCTGGAGGCAGGGCTTTCTCCTATAGAGCTCCATTTTTATGGAATGGTCTGCCTACCCATGTGAGAGACGCAGACTCAGTCTCAACCTTTAAGTCTTTATTGAAGACTCATCTCTTCAGTAGGTCCTACGATTGAGTGTAGTCTGGCCCAGGAGTGTGAAGGTGAAAGGAAAGGCATTGGAGCAACGACCCGCTCTTGCTGTCTCTGCTGGTACCCCTCTCTCCACTGGGATTCTCTCTAACACTATTAGAAGAGCTGAGTCACTGGCTTACTGATGCTCTTCCTTGCCGTCCTTAGGAGGGGTACGTCATTTGAGTGGGTTGAGTCACTGAATAAAGGATGAACTGTTGCTACTTTCCAAGCAATGGGAACCTCCCCAGAAAGGAGAGACAGGTTGAAAAGGTTGGAGAAAGGCTTGGTGATGATAGGGGCAGAAACCTTAAAGAAGAAAGGGTCGAAACCATCTGACCCAGAAGTTTTTTGGGGGTTAAATTTAAGGAGTTTCTTTAGCACCTTGGACTCAGTGACTGCCTGCAGGGAGAAACTTTGTAGCAGGGACAGGGGAAAAAGAGGGAGAAGCATGAGGGATAGTCACATTAGAAGTGGTGGGAGATGAGGAAATGTTGGACGGGCAAGGAGGCGTGGCTGAGTAAAATAGGAATCCAGACTTGATGAAGTGGTGGTTAAAGTTTTCATCCATGTGCTTCTTGTCAGTAACAACCGTATCATCAACATTAAGGGACTTGTGCTTCTTGTCAGTAACAACCACATCATCAACATTAAGGGACATGTGCTTCTTGTCAGTAACAACCACATCATCAACATTAAGGGACTTGTGCTTCTTGTCAGTAACAACCACATCATCAACATTAAGGGACTTGTGCAACTGTGAGGAGGAGGGTTTATTCTCCAGGTCTTTAACCATTTTCCAGATCTTCTTGGGGTTAGACCCATAGAAAGAGAACTGCTCCTTAAAGTAACTAACTTTGGCATTCCGGATAGCCTGAGTGCACTTATTTCTCATTTGCCTGAACGATAGCCAGTCAACCTACAAGTAAGAGGACAGAGAATGTAGCCTAGGCCTGATATTTTTCACACCATTTCCAACAGAGGCCATCAGGTTGGTCAGCATGTTGGTCAGCATGATAAGTGATCATAGCTCAAGCCTACTCTGACTATTGAATGTCTGACGTCGACCTAACCTTATAATAGTGTGTATGTAGCCTAGACCTAACCTTATAATAGTTTGTAGGTAGTCTAGACCTTATAATAGTGTGTAGGTAGTCTAGACCTAACCTTATAATAGTGTGTAGGTAGCCTAGACCTAACCTTATAATAGTGTGTAGGTAGCCTAGACCTAACCTTATAATAGTGTGTAGGTAGCCTAGACCTAACCTTATAATAGTGTGTAGGTAGTCTAGACCTAACCTTATAATAGTGTGTAGGTAGCCTAGACCTAACCTTATAATAGTGTGTAGGTAGCCTAGACCTAACCTTATAATAGTGTGTAGGTAGCCTAGACCTAACCTTATAATAGTTTGTAGTTAGCCTAGACCTAACCTTATAATAGTTTGTAGGTAGCCTAGACCTAACCTTATAATAGTGTGTAGGTAGCCTAGACCTTTATAATAGTGTATAGGTTTCCTAGACCTAACCTTATAGCCTAGACCTAACCTTATAATAGTGTGTAGGTAGTCTAGACCTAACCTTATAATAGTGTGTAGGTAGCCTAGACCTAACCTTATAATAGTGTGTAGGTAGCCTAGACCTAACCTTATAATAGTGTGTAGGTAGCCTAGACCTAGTTTGTAGTTAGCCTAGACCTTATAATAGTGTGTAGGTAGCCTAGACCTAACCTTATAATAGTGTGTAGGTAGCCTAGACCTAACCTTATAATAGTGTGTAGGTAGCCTAGACCTAACCTTATAATAGTGTGTAGGTAGCCTAGACCTAACCTTATAATAGTTTGTAGGTAGCCTAGACCTAACCTTATAATAGTTTGTAGGTAGCCTAGACCTAACCTTATAATAGTGTGTAGGTAGCCTAGACCTTATAATAGTGTGTAGGTAGCCTAGACCTAACCTTATAATAGTTTGTAGGTAACCTAGACCTAACCTTATAATAGTTTGTAGGTAACCTAGAGCTAACCGTATAATAGTTTGTAGGTAGCCTAGACCTAACCTTATAATAGTTTGTAGGTAACCTAGACCTAACCTTATAATAGTTTGTAGGTAACCTAGAGCTAACCGTATAATAGTTTGTAGGTAGCCTAGACCTAACCTTATAGTCTAGACCTCACCTTAAAATAGTGTGTAGGTAGCCTAGAGCTAACCTTATAATAGTTTGTAGGTAGCCTAGACCTAACCTTATAATAGTGTGTAGGTAGCCTAGACCTAACCTTATAATAGTGTGTAGGTAGCCTAGACCTAACCTTATAATAGTGTGTAGGTAGTCTAGACCTAACCTTATAATAGTGTGTAGGTAGCCAAGACCTAACCTTATAATAGTGTGTAGGTAGCCAAGACCTACAGTACGAGAGTCTGCCCATCTTTCCTACATCCCAACACATTTATTTAATGTTACTGAGAAATATGTGTTACAGTTTCAACAGCCGTTTTATAACTGCGTAGTCTACCAACATACTTTTAATTTCATATGAGGAAATCACATAACTTACAGTCACTGGTGCAGACGCCTGTTTTCTTACAGATGAAGTAGCTTTCACAGACAACTCATTCAACCAGCCTAAACAACAGTCAATACAAGATGCCAATCGGTCAAAGGTGAATTCTGATAGAGCCATATAAATTAGAGAGGTATATATATCCTGATAGAGCCATATACATTAGAGAGGTATATATATCCTGATAGAGCCATATACATTAGAGAGGTATATATATATATCCTGATAGAGTCATATACATTAGAGAGGTATATATATATATCCTGATAGAGCCATATACATTAGAGAGGTATATATATATATCCTGATAGAGCCATATACATTAGAGAGGTATATATATATATCCTGATAGAGTCATATACATTAGAGAGGTATATATATATATCCTGATAGAGCCATATACATTAGAGAGGTATATATATATATCCTGATAGAGCCATATACATTAGAGAGGTATATATATATATCCTGATAGAGTCATATACATTAGAGAGGTATATATATATATCCTGATAGAGCCATATACATTAGAGAGGTATATATATCCTGATAGAGCCATATACATTAGAGAGGTATATATATATATCCTGATAGAGTCATATACATTAGAGAGGTATATATATATATCCTGATAGAGCCATATACATTAGAGAGGTATATATATATATATCCTGATAGAGCCATATACATTAGAGAGGTATATATATATATCCTGATAGAGTAATATACATTAGAGAGGTATATATATATCCTGATAGAGCCATATACATTAGAGAGGTATATATATATATCCTGATAGAGCCATATACATTAGAGAGGTATATATATATATCCTGATAGAGTCATATACATTAGAGAGGTATATATATATATCCTGATAGAGCCATATACATTAGAGAGGTATATATATATATCCTGATAGAGTCATATACATTAGAGAGGTATATATATATATCCTGATAGAGCCATATACATTAGAGAGGTATATATATATCCTGATAGAGCCATATACATTAGACATATACATTAGAGAGAGGTATATATATCCTGATAGAGCCATATACATTAGAGAGAGTATATATATATCCTGATAGAGCCATATACATTAGAGAGAGTATATATATATCCTGATAGAGCCATATACATTAGAGAGAGGTATATATATCCTGATAGAGCCATATACATTAGAGAGAGGTATATATATATCCTGATAGAGCCATATATACATTAGAGAGGTATATATATCCTGATAGAGCCATATACATTAGAGAGAGGTATATATATCCTGATAGAGTCATATACATTAGAGAGAGTATATATATCCTGATAGAGCCATATACATTAGAGAGGTATATATATATCCTGATAGAGCCATATACATTAGAGAGGTATATATATCCTGATAGAGCCATATACATTAGAGAGGTATATATATATCCTGATAGAGCCATATACATTAGAGAGGTATATATATCCTGATAGAGCCATATACATTAGAGAGGTATATATATATCCTGATAGAGCCATATACATTAGAGAGGTATATATATCCTGATAGAGCCATATACATTAGAGAGGTATATATATCCTGATAGAGTCATATACATTAGAGAGAGGTATATATATCCTGATAGAGTCATATACATTAGAGAGAGTATATATATCCTGATAGAGTCATATACATTAGAGAGGTATATATATCCTGATAGAGCCATATACATTAGAGAGAGGTATATATATCCTGATAGAGTCATATACATTAGAGAGGTATATATATCCTGATAGAGTCATATACATTAGAGAGGTATATATATCCTGATAGAGCCATATACATTAGAGAGAGGTATATATATCCTGATAGAGCCATATACATTAGAGAGGTATATATATATCCTGATAGAGCCATATACATTAGAGAGGTATATATATCCTGATAGAGTCATATACATTAGAGAGAGGTATATATATCCTGATAGAGTCATATACATTAGAGAGAGGTATATATATCCTGATAGAGTCATATACATTAGAGAGGTATATATATATCCTGATAGAGTCATATACATTAGAGAGGTATATATATCCTGATAGAGTCATATACATTAGAGAGATATATATCCTGATAGAGTCATATACATTAGAGAGGTATATATATAGAGCCATATACATTAGAGAGAGATATATATCCTGATAGAGCCATATACATTAGAGAGGGTATATATATCCTGATAGAGTCATATACATTAGAGAGGTATATATATCCTGATAGAGCCTTATACATTAGAGAGGTATATATATCATGATAGAGTCATATACATTAGAGAGAGTATATATATCCTGATAGAGCCATATACATTAGAGAGGTATATATATCCTGATAGAGCCATATACATTAGAGAGGTATATATATATATATATACATTATATATATATCCTGATAGAGCCATATACATTAGAGAGGTATATATATCCTGATAGAGCCTTATACATTAGAGAGAGATATATATCCTGATAGAGTTATATACATTAGAGAGAGTATATATATCCTGATAGAGTCATATACATTAGAGAGGTATATATATCCTGATAGAGCCATATACATTAGAGAGAGTATATATATCCTGATAGAGCCATATACATTAGAGAGGTATATATATCCTGATAGAGTCATATACATTAGAGAGGTATATATATCCTGATAGAGCCATATACATTAGAGAGGTATATATATATCCTGATAGAGCCATATACATTAGAGAGGTATATATATCCTGATAGAGCCATATACATTAGAGAGAGATATATATATCCTGATAGAGCCATATACATTAGAGAGAGGTATATATATCCTGATAGAGTCATATACATTAGAGACGTATATATATCCTGATAGAGTCATATACATTAGAGAGGTATATATATTCTGATAGAGCCATATACATTAGAGAGTATATATATCCTGATAGAGCCATATACATTAGAGAGGTATATATATCCTGATAGAGCCATATACATTAGAGAGAGGTATATATATATATATATATATATATCCTGATAGAGTCATATACATTAGAGAGAGGTATATATATTCTGATAGAGTCATATACATTAGAGAGGTATATATATCCTGATAGAGTCATATACATTAGAGATATATACATTAGAGATATATATATCCTGATAGAGCCATATACATTAGAGAGGGTATATATATATATATACATATATATATATATATATATCCTGATAGAGTCATATACATTAGAGAGGTATATATATTCTGATAGAGTCATATACATTAGAGAGGTATATATATCCTGATAGAGTCATATACATTAGAGAGATATACATTGTATATATATCCTGATAGAGCCATATACATTAGAGAGGTATATATATCCTGATAGAGTCATATACATTAGAGAGAGGTATATATATATCTGATAGAGTCATATACATTAGAGAGGGTATATATATCCTGATAGAGTCATATACATTAGAGAGGTATATATATCCTGATAGAGTCATATACATTAGAGAGGTATATATATCCTGATAGAGTCATATACATTAGATATATATATCCTGATAGAGTCATATACATTAGAGAGGTATATATATCCTGATAGAGTCATATACATTAGAGAGGGGTATATATATATCCTGATAGAGTCATATACATTAGAGAGGTATATATATCCTGATAGAGTCATATACATTAGAGAGAGGTATATATATACTGATAGAGCCATATACATTAGAGAGGTATATATATCCTGATAGAGCCATATACATTAGAGAGAGGTATATATATATATATATATATATATCCTGATAGAGTCATATACATTAGAGAGGTATATATATTCTGATAGAGTCATATACATGAGAGAGGTATATATATCCTGATAGAGTCATATACATTAGAGAGAGGTATATATATCCTGATAGAGTCATATACATTAGAGATATATACATTAGAGATATATATATCCTGATAGAGCCATATACATTAGAGAGAGGTATATATATCCTGATAGAGTCATATACATTAGAGATATATACATTAGAGATATATATATCCTGATAGAGTCATATACATTAGAGAGGTATATATATCCTGATAGAGCCATAGAGAGAGGTTTATATATCCTGATAGAGCCATATACATTAGAGAGGTATATATATCCTGATAGAGCCATATACATTAGAGAGGTATATATATCCTGATATATATCCTGATAGAGCCATATACATTAGAGAGGTATATATATCCTGATAGAGTCATATACATTAGAGAGGTATATATATACTGATAGAGCCATATACATTAGAGAGGTATATATATCCTGATAGAGTCATATACATTAGAGAGAGGTATATATATATCCTGATAGAGTTATATACATTAGAGAGAGGTATATATATCCTGATAGAGCCTTATACATTAGAGAGGTATATATATCCTGATAGAGTCATATACATTAGAGAGAGGTATATATATCCTGATAGAGCCATATACATTAGAGAGAGGTATATATATCCTGATAGAGTCATATACATTAGAGAGGTATACATTAGAGAGGTATATATATCCTGATAGAGTCATATACATTAGAGAGGTATATATATCCTGATAGAGTCATATACATTAGAGAGAGGTATATATATCCTGATAGAGCCATATACATTAGAGAGGTATATATATATATCCTGATAGAGTCATATACATTAGAGAGGTATATATATCCTGATAGAGTCATATACATTAGAGAGGTATATATATCCTGATAGAGCCATATACATTAGAGAGGTATATATATCCTGATAGAGCCATATACATTAGAGAGAGGTATATATATATATATCCTGATAGAGTCATATACATTAGAGAGAGTATATATATCCTGATAGAGCCATATACATTAGAGAGGTATATATATCCTGATAGAGTCATATACATTAGAGAGAGTATATATATCCTGATAGAGCCATAGAGAGAGTTTATATATCCTGATAGAGCCATATACATTAGAGAGAGGTATATATATCCTGATAGAGTCATATACATTAGAGAGAGTATATATATCCTGATAGAGCCATATACATTAGAGAGGTATATATATCCTGATAGTCATATACATTAGAGAGGTATATATATCCTGATAGAGTCATATACATTAGAGAGAGGTATATATATCTTGATAGAGCCATAGAGAGAGGTTTATATATCCTGATAGAGCCATATACATTAGAGAGAGTATATATATCCTGATAGAGCCATATACATTAGAGAGGTATATATATCCTGATAGAGCCATATACATTAGAGAGGTATATATATCCTGATAGAGTCATATACATTAGAGAGAGGTATATATATCCTGATAGAGCCATAGAGAGAGGTATATATATCCTGATAGAGCCATATACATTAGAGAGGTATATATATCCTGATAGATCCATATACATTAGAGAGAGGTATATATATCCTGATAGAGCCATATACATTAGAGAGGTATATATATTCTGATAAAGTCATATACATTAGAGAGGTATATATATCCTGATAGAGTCATATACATTAGAGAGGTATATATATCCTGATAGAGCCATATACATTAGAGAGAGGTATATATATACTGATAGAGCCATATACATTAGAGAGAGGTATATATATATATATACTGATAGAGCCATATACATTAGAGAGGTATATATATTCTGATAGAGTCATACACATTAGAGAGGTATATATATCCTGATAGAGCCATATACATTAGAGAGAGTATATATATTCTGATAGAGTCATACACATTAGAGAGGTATATATATCCTGATAGAGCCATATACATTAGAGAGGTATATATATTCTGATAAAGTCATATACATTAGAGAGGTATATATATCCTGATAGAGTCATATACATTAGAGAGGTATATATATCCTGATAGAGCCATATACATTAGAGAGGTATATATATCCTGATAGAGCCATAGACATTAGAGAGGTATATATATATATATCCTGATAGAGTCATATACATTAGAGAGGTATATATATCCTGATAGAGTTATATACATTAGAGAGGTATATATATCCTGATAGAGCCATATACATTAGATAGAGGTATATATATCCTGATAGAGTTATATACATTAGAGAGGTATATATATCCTGATAGAGCCATATACATTAGATAGAGGTATATATATCCTGATAGAGCCATATACATTAGAGAGGTATATATATATATACTGATAGAGCCATATACATTAGAGAGAGGTATATATATTCTGATAGAGTCATACACATTAGAGAGGTATATATATCCTGATAGAGCCATATACATTAGAGAGAGGTATATATATCCTGATAGAGTCATATACATTAGAGAGGTATATATATTCTGATAGAGTCTTATACATTAGAGAGGTATATATATCCTGATAGAGTCATATACATTAGAGAGGTATATATTCTGATAGAGCCATATACATTAGAGAGGTATATATATCCTGATAGAGTCATATACATTAGAGAGGTATATATACATATATCCTGATAGAGTCATATACATTAGAGAGGTATATATATCCTGATAGAGCCTTATACATTAGAGAGGTATATATATCCTGATAGAGTCATATACATTAGAGAGAGGTATATATATCCTGATAGAGTCATATACATTAGAGAGAGGTATATATATCCTGATAGAGCCATATACATTAGAGACGTATATATATCCTGATAGAGTCATATACATTAGAGTGGTATATATATTCTGATAGAGCCATATACATTAGAGAGGTATATATATCCTGATAGAGCCATATACATTAGAGAGGTATATATATCCTGATAGAGCCATATACATTAGAGAGAGGTATATATATATATATATATGTATATATCCTGATAGAGTCATATACATTAGAGAGAGGTATATATATCCTGATAGACTCATATACATTAGAGATATATACATTAGAGATATATATATATCCTGATAGAGCCATATACATTAGAGAGAGGTATATATATCCTGATAGAGTCATATACATTAGAGAGAGGTATATATATACTGATAGAGCCATATACATTAGAGAGGTATATATATCCTGATAGAGTCATATACATTAGAGAGGTATATATATATCCTGATAGAGTTATATACATTAGAGAGAGTATATATATCCTGATAGAGTCATATACATTAGAGAGTTATATATATCCTGATAGAGCCTTATACATTAGAGAGGTATATATATCCTGATAGAGTCATATACATTAGAGAGAGGTATATATATCCTGATAGAGCCATATACATTAGAGAGAGTATATATATATATATCCTGATAGAGTCATATACATTAGAGAGAGTATATATATCCTGATAGAGTCATATACATTAGAGAGAGGTATATATATCCTGATAGAGTCATATACATTAGAGAGAGTATATATATCCTGATAGAGTCATATACATTAGAGAGAGTATATATATCCTGATAGAGCCATAGAGAGAGGTTTATATATCCTGATAGAGCCATATACATTAGAGAGAGGTATATATATCCTGATAGAGCCATATACATTAGAGAGAGGTATATATATCCTGATAGAGTCATATACATTAGAGAGGGTATATATATCCTGATAGAGCCATATACATTAGAGAGGTATATATATCCTGATAGAGCCATATACATTAGAGAGGTATATATATCCTGATAGAGCCATATACATTAGAGAGGTATATATATCCTGATAGAGCCATATACATTAGAGAGAGTATATATATCCTGATAGAGTCATATACATTAGAGAGAGGTATATATATCCTGATAGAGCCATAGAGAGAGGTATATATATCCTGATAGAGCCATATACATTAGAGAGGTATATATATCCTGATAGATCCATATACATTAGAGAGAGGTATATATATCCTGATAGAGCCATATACATTAGAGAGGTATATATATTCTGATAAAGTCATATACATTAGAGAGGTATATATATCCTGATAGAGTCATATACATTAGAGAGGTATATATATCCTGATAGAGCCATATACATTAGAGAGGTATATATATACTGATAGAGCCATATACATTAGAGAGAGGTATATATATCCTGATAGAGCCATATACATTAGAGAGAGGTATATATATATATATCCTGATAGAGTTATATACATTAGAGAGGTATATATATCCTGATAGAGCCATATACATTAGATAGAGGTATATATATCCTGATAGAGCCATATACATTAGAGAGAGGTATATATATATATACTGATAGAGCCATATACATTAGAGAGAGGTATATATATTCTGATAGAGTCATACACATTAGAGAAGTATATATATATCCTGATAGAGCCATATACATTAGAGAGGTATATATATATCCTGATAGAGCCATATACATTAGAGAGAGGTATATATATCCTGATAGAGTCATATACATTAGAGAGGTATATATATCCTGATAGAGTATACATTAGAGAGAGTATATATATCCTGATTAGAGAGAGGTATATATATCCTGATAGAGCCATATACATTAGAGAGGTATATATATCCTGATAGAGCCATATACATTAGAGAGGTATATATATCCTGATAGAGTCATATACATTAGAGAGTATATATATCCTGATAGAGTCATATACATTAGAGAGAGGTATATATATCCTGATCGAGTCATATACATTAGAGAGGTATATATATCCTGATAGAGCCATATACATTAGAGAGGTATATATATCCTGATAGAGCCATATACATTAGAGAGAGGTATATATATCCTGATAGAGTCATATACATTAGAGAGGTATATATATCCTGATAGAGCCATATACATTAGAGAGGTATATATATCCTGATAGAGCCATATACATTAGAGAGGTATATATATCCTGATAGAGTCATATACATTAGAGAGGTATATATATCCTGATTCATATACATTAGAGAGGTATATATATCCTGATAGAGCCATATACATTAGAGAGGTATATATATCCTGATAGATCCATATACATTAGAGAGAGGTATATATATCCTGATAGAGTCATATACATTAGAGAGGTATATATATCCTGATAGAGTCATATACATTAGAGAGATATATATCCTGATAGATAGAGCCATATACATTAGAGAGGTATATATATCCTGATAGAGTCATATACATTAGAGAGGTATATATATCCTGATAGAGTCCTATACATTAGAGAGGTATATATATCCTGATAGAGCCATATACATTAGAGAGGTATATATATCCTGATAGAGCCATATACATTAGAGAGGTATATATATCCTGATAGAGTCATATACATTAGAGAGAGGTATATATATCCTGATAGAGTCCTATACATTAGAGAGGTATATATATCCTGATAGAGCCATATACATTAGAGAGGTATATATATCCTGATAGAGCCATATACATTAGAGAGGAGCCATAGAGAGAGGTATATATATCCTGATAGAGCCATATACATAAGAGAGAGGTATATATATATATATCCTGATAGAGCCTTATACATTAGAGAGGTATATATATCCTGATAGAGCCATATACATTAGAGAGGTATATATATCCTGATAGAGTCATATACATTAGAGAGGTATATATATCCTGATAGAGCCATATACATTAGAGAGGTATATATATCCTGATAGAGTCATATACATTAGAGAGGTATATATATCCTGATAGAGCCATATACATTAGAGAGGTATATATCCTGATAGAGTCATATACATTAGAGAGAGGTATATATATCCTGATAGAGCCATAGAGAGAGGTATATATCCTGATAGAGTCATATACATTAGAGAGAGGTATATATATCCTGATAGAGTCATATACATTAGAGAGGTATATATATCCTGATAGAGCCATATACATTAGAGAGGTATATATATCCTGATAGAGTCATATACATTAGAGAGGTATATATATCCTGATAGAGTCATATACATTAGAGAGGTATATATATCCTGATAGAGTCATATACATTAGAGAGGTATATATATCCTGATAGAGCCATAGAGAGAGGTATATATATCCTGATAGAGTCATATACATTAGAGAGAGGTATATATATCCTGATAGAGCCATATACATTAGAGAGAGGTATATATATCCTGATAGAGCCATAGAGAGAGGTATATATATCCTGATAGAGTCATATACATTAGAGAGAGTATATATATCCTGATAGAGTCATATACATTAGAGAGGTATATATATCCTGATAGAGCCATATACATTAGAGAGGTATATATATCCTGATAGAGTCATATACATTAGAGAGGTATATATATATATATCCTGATAGAGCCATATACATTAGAGAGGTATATATATCCTGATAGAGTCATATACATTAGAGAGAGGTATATATATCCTGATAGAGCCATAGAGAGAGGTATATATATCCTGATAGAGTCATATACATTAGAGAGAGGTATATATATCCTGATAGAGTCATATACATTAGAGAGGTATATATATCCTGATAGAGCCATATACATTAGAGAGGTATATATATCCTGATAGAGCCATATACATTAGAGAGGTATATATATATATCCTGATAGAGCCATATACATTAGAGAGAGGTATATATATCCTGATAGAGCCGTAGAGAGAGGTATATATATATCCTGATAGAGTCATATACATTAGAGAGGTATATATATATCCTGATAGAGCCTTATACATTAGAGAGGTATATATATCCTGATAGAGTCATATACATTAGAGAGGTATATATATCCTGATAGAGTCATATACATTAGAGAGAGGTATATATATCCTGATAGAGTCATATACATTAGAGAGAGGTATATATATCCTGATAGAGCCATATACATTATAGATATATACATTAGAGATATATACATTAGAGATATATATATCCTGATAGAGCCATATACATTAGAGAGGTATATATTTCCTGATAGAGCCATATACATTAGAGAGAGGTATATATATCCTGATAGAGCCATATACATTAGAGAGGTATATATATATCCTGATAGAGTCATATACATTAGAGAGAGGTATATATATCCTGATAGAGCCATATACATTAGAGATATATACATTATAGATATATACATTAGAGATATATATATCCTGATAGAGCCATATACATTAGAGATATATACATTAGAGATATATACATTAGAGATATATATATCCTGATAGAGCCATATACATTAGAGATATATACATTAGAGATATATACATTAGAGATATATATATCCTGATAGAGCCATATACATTAGAGCCATATACATTAGAGATATATACATTAGAGATATAGACATTAGAGATATATATATCCTGATAGAGCCATATACATTAGAGATATATACATTAGAGATATATATATTATAGAGATATATAGAGATATATACATAGAGCCATATACATTAGAGATATATACATTAGAGATATATACATTAGAGATATATACATTAGAGATATATACATTAGAGATATATACATTAGAGATATATACATTAGAGATATATATATCCTGATAGGTCAAGCACTGGTCAGGCACTGTATTATGCACAGTGCCTCCAGTGCGCATTCATTGCCCGGTGCACTCTATTCCAGCTCCCTGCAATGGCCGGGCTAGAATGGGCATCCAGCCAGGACGGATGGTGCCGGCTCAGAGCTCCTGGTCTCCACCTCCTTGGACCAGGATATCCTGGTCTCCACCTCCTTGGACCAAGATATCCTGGTCTCCACCTCCTTGGACCAAGATATCCTGGTCTCCACCTCCTTGGACCAAGATATCCTGGTCTCCACCTCCTTGGACCAAGATATCCTGGTCTCCACCTCCTTGGACCAAGATATCCTGGTCTCCACCTCCTTGGACCAAGATATCCTGGTCTCCACCTCCTTGGACCAAGATATCCTGGTCTCCACCTCCTTGGACCAAGATATCCTGGTCTCCACCTCCTTGGACCAAGATATCCTGGTCTCCACCTCCTTGGACCAAGATATCCTGGTCTCCACCTCCTTGGACCAAGATATCCTGGTCTCCACCTCCTTGGACCAAGATATCCTGGTCTCCACCTCCTTGGACCAGGATATCCTGTGCCACCTCCTGGCTCTGCACACCAGCCCAGTGCGTCCTGTGCCAGTGCCCCGCATTTGCACACCTCTGCGGGGGGTACAGTCAAGCCCTGGCCATAGAGAGGTTTTGATTCTCTATTTTGGTTAGGCCAGGGTGTGACAAAGGTGGGCATTCTAGTTTCTTTATTTCTATGTTGGTGTGGTTCCCAATCAGAGGCAGCTGTCTGGGATCATATATAAGTTGTCCTTTTTCATTTGAGTTTTGTGGGTAGTTGTTTTCAGTATAGTTTATTTGCTTTACAAAACTGTTTGTTTTTTCACTTTGTTATTTAGTGCAAATGTTTTGATAAATAAAAATCATGAATACTTACAACGCTCCACTTTGGTCTGATCCTCATTCTGACGAAAGACGTTACATTTTTAAAGCTCAAATACAAGACACGTTTTAGTTTTCCTGCAACTGGATGATCATATTTTTCTTTCCCCATGCGGTGGCCCTAACCAACTGGCCATATGGCCCGTAGAGACTAAAGGACTATGCTGTGTTCCATAGAGACTAAAGGACTATGCTGTGGACCTCACCACCTGGCCATCTGGCCCATAGAGACTAAAGGGCTATGCTGTGGAACACACCACTGGCCATCTGGCCCATAGAGACTAAAGGACTATGCTGTGGCCCTCACCACTGGCCATCTGGCCAGTAGAGACTAAAGGACTATGCTGTGGCCCTCACCAACTGGGCATCTGGCCCATAGAGACTAAAGGACTATGCTGTGGACTACACCACCTGGCCATCTAGCCCGTAGAGACTAAAGGACTATGCTGTGGACCTCACCACCTGGCCATCTAGCCCGTAGAGACTAAAGGACTATGCTGTGGTCCTCACCAACTGGCCATCTGGTCCGTAGAGACTAAAGGACTATGCTGTGGACTACACCACCTGGCCATCTGGTCCGTAGAGACTAAAGGACTATGCTGTGGCCCTCACCACTGGCCATCTGGCCCATAGAGACTAAAGGACTATGCTGTGGCCCTCACCACTGGCCATCTGGCCCATAGAGACTAAAGGACTATGCTGTGGCCCACACCACCTGGCCATCTAGCCCGTAGAGACTAAATGACTATGCTGTGGACTACACCACCTGGCCATCTAGCCCGTAGAGACTAAATCACTATGCTGTACACAACATGTGTGAGATTACTGTAACATCCACTGTTTATCAACTGTATATTGACTGTATAGCCAATGTATATCCATTGTACTGTATATCGACTGTACATCAACTGTACTGTATATCAACTGTATATCCACTCTACTGTATATCAACTGTATATCCACTCTACTGTATATCAACTGTATATCAACTGTACTGTATATCAACTGTATATCCACTGTACTGTATATCAACTGTATATCCACTGTACTGTATATCAACTGTATATCCACTGTACTGTTTATCAACTGTATATCCACTGTCTGTATATCAACTGTACTGTATATCAACTGTACTGTATATCAACTGTATATCAACTGTACTGTATATCAACTGCATATCAACTGTACTGTATATCAACTGTATATCCACTGTACTGTATATCAACTGTATATCCACTGTGCTGTATATCAACTGTACCCCTATATCAACTGTACTGTATATCAACAGTATATCCACTGTACTGTATATCAACTGTACTGTATATCAACTGTATATCCACTGTACTGTATATCAACTGTACTGTATATCAACTGTATATCCACTGTACTGTATATCAACTGTATATCCACACTGTATATATCAACTGTATATCCACTGTACTGTATATCAACTGTATAACCACTGTACTGTATATCAACTGTATGTATATCAACTGTACTGTATATCAACACTATATCCACTGTACTGTACTGTATATCAACTGTACTGTATATCAACTGTATATCCACTGTACTGTATATCAACTGTACTGTATATCAACTGTATAACCACTGTACTGTATATCAACTGTATATCCACTGTTTATCAACTGTATATCCACTGTACTGTTTATCAACTGTATATCCACTGTACTGTTTATCAACTGTATATCCACTGTACTGTATATCAACTGTATATCCACTGTACTGTATATCAACTGTATATCCACTGTACTGAATATCAACTGTATATCCACTGTACTGTATATCAACTGTATATCCACTGTACTGTATATCAACTGTACTGTATATCAACTGTACTGTATATCAACTGTATATCCACTGTACTGTATATCAACTGTACTGTATATCAACTGTATATCCACTGTACTGTATATCAACTGTATACCCACTGTACTGTATATCAACTGTATAACCACTGTACTGTATATCAACTGTATATCCACTGTTTATCAACTGTATATCCACTGTACTGTATATCAACTGTATATCCACTGTACTATATATCAACTGTATATCCACTGTATATCAACTGTATATCCACTGTACTGTTTATCAACTGTATATCCACTGTACTGTATATCAACTGTATATCCACTGTACTGTATATCAACTGTATATCCACTGTACTGTATATCAACTGTATATCCACTGTACTGTATATCAACTGTACTGTATATCAACTGTGCTGTATATCAACTGTATATCCACTGTACTGTATATCAACTGTACTGTATATCAACTGTGCTGTATATCAACTGTACCCCTATATCAACTGTACTGTATATCAACAGTATATCCACTGTACTGTATATCAACTGTACTGTATATCAACTGTGTATCCACTGTACTGTATATCAACTGTACTGTATATCGACTGTACATCAACTGTACTGTATATCAACTGTATATCCACTCTACTGTATATCAACTGTATATCCACTCTACTGTATATCAACTGTATATCAACTGTACTGTATATCAACTGTATATCCACTGTACTGTATATCAACTGTATATCCACTGTACTGTATATCAACTGTATATCCACTGTACTGTTTATCAACTGTATATCCACTGTCTGTATATCCTGTACTGTATATCAACTGTACTGTATATCAACTGTATATCAACTGTACTGTATATCAACTGCATATCAACTGTACTGTATATCAACTGTATATCCACTGTACTGTATATCAACTGTATATCCACTGTATATCAACTGTATATATCAACTGTACCACTGTATATCAACTGTATATCCACTGTACTGTATATCAACTGTACTGTATATCAACTGTATATCCACTGTACTGTATATCAACTGTACTGTATATCAACTGTATATCCACTGTACTGTATATCAACTGTATATCCACTGTACTTTATATCAACTGTATATCCACTGTACTGTATATCAACTGTATAACCACTGTACTGTATATCAACTGTATGTATATCACTGTACTGTATATCAACTGTATATCCACTGTACTGTATATCAACTGTACTGTATATCAACTGTATATCCACTGTACTGTATATCAACTGTACTGTATATCAACTGTATAACCACTGTACTGTATATCAACTGTATATCCACTGTTTATCAACTGTATATCCACTGTACTGTTTATCAACTGTATATCCACTGTACTGTTTATCAACTGTATATCCACTGTACTGTATATCAACTGTATATCCACTGTACTGTATATCAACTGTATATCCACTGTACTGAATATCAACTGTATATCCACTGTACTGTATATCAACTGTATATCCACTGTACTGTATATCAACTGTACTGTATATCAACTGTACTGTATATCAACTGTATATCCACTGTACTGTATATCAACTGTACTGTATATCAACTGTATATCCACTGTACTGTATATCAACTGTATATCCACTGTACTGTATATCAACTGTATAACCACTGTACTGTATATCAACTGTATATCCACTGTTTATCAACTGTATATCCACTGTACTGTATATCAACTGTATATCCACTGTACTATATATCAACTGTATATCTGTATATCAACTGTATATCCACTGTACTGTTTATCAACTGTATATCCACTGTACTGTATATCAACTGTATATCCACTGTACTGTATATCAACTGTATATCCACTGTACTGTATATCAACTGTACTGTATATCAACTGTGCTGTATATCAACTGTATATCCACTGTATTTTCTCACTCTTTCAAAGTCACTGTGCATTTGACTGTATATCAACTGTACTGTATATCAACTGTGCTGTATATCAACTGTACCCCTATATCAACTGTACTGTATATCAACAGTATATCCACTGTACTGTATATCAACTGTACTGTATATCAACTGTATATCCACTGTACTGTATATCAACTGTACTGTATATCAACTGTATATCCACTGTACTGTATATCAACTGTATACCCACTGTACTTTATATCAACTGTATATCCACTGTACTGTATATCAACTGTATAACCACTGTACTGTATATCAACTGTACTGTATATCAACTGTACTGTATATCAACAGTATATCCACTGTACTGTATATCAACTGTACTGTATATCAACTGTATATCCACTGTACTGTATATCAACTGTACTGTATATCAACTGTATATCCACTGTACTGTATATCAACTGTATATCCACTGTACTGTATATCAACTGTATAACCACTGTACTGTATATCAACTGTATATCCACTGTTTATCAACTGTATATCCACTGTACTGTATATCAACTGTATATCCACTGTACTGTATATCAACTGTATATCCACTGTATATCAACTGTATATCCACTGTACTGTTTATCAACTGTATATCCACTGTACTGTATATCAACTGTATATCCACTGTACTGTATATCAACTGTATATCCACTGTACTGAATATCAACTGTATATCCACTGTACTGTATATCAACTGTATATCCACTGTACTGTATATCAACTGTACTGTATATCAACTGTACTGTATATCAACTGTATATCCACTGTACTGTATATCAACTGTACTGTATATCAACTGTATATCCACTGTACTGTATATCAACTGTATACCCACTGTACTGTATATCAACTGTATAACCACTGTACTGTATATCAACTGTATATCCACTGTTTATCAACTGTATATCCACTGTACTGTATATCAACTGTATATCCACTGTACTGTATATCAACTGTATATCCACTGTACTGTATATCAACTGTATATCCACTGTATATCAACTGTATATCCACTGTACTGTATATCAACTGTATATCCACTGTACTGTATATCAACTGTATATCCACTGTACTGTATATCAACTGTATGTCCACTGTTTATCAACTGTATATCCACTGTTTATCAACTGTATATCCACTGTACTGTATATCAACTGTATATCCACTGTACTGTATATCAACTGTATATCCACTGTACTGAATATCAACTGTATATCCACTGTACTGTATATCAACTGTATATCCACTGTACTGTATATCAACTGTACTGTATATCAACTGTACTGTATATCAACTGTATATCCACTGTACTGTATATCAACTGTACTGTATATCAACTGTATATCCACTGTACTGTATATCAACTGTATACCCACTGTACTGTATATCAACTGTATAACCACTGTACTGTATATCAACTGTATATCCACTGTTTATCAACTGTATATCCACTGTACTGTATATCAACTGTATATCCACTGTACTGTATATCAACTGTATATCCACTGTACTGTATATCAACTGTATATCCACTGTACTGTATATCAACTGTATATCCACTGTATATCAACTGTATATCCACTGTACTGTATATCAACTGTATATCCACTGTACTGTATATCAACTGTATATCCACTGTACTGTATCAACTGTATATCCACTGTACTGTATATCAACTGTATATCCGCTGTACTGAATATCAACTGTATATCCACTGTACTGTATATCAACTGTATATCCACTGTACTGTATATCAACTGTATATCCACTGTACTGTATATCAACTGTATATCCACTGTACTGTATATCAACTGTATATCCACTGTACTGTATATCAACTGTATATCCACTGTACTGAATATCAACTGTATTGCCACAGTACTGTATATCAACTGTATATCCACTGTACTGTATATCAACTGTATAGCCACAGTTCATTCTCTTATAGCTCTATGCTCCCTCTATCCAGTTTACGCCCGAGGCTTCGTTCAGGTTTCAGCATCAGGCAGGTATAAACAGCCGAGTCGTAGGCTACAACCTGGGTTGTATTCATTAGTTTACTCCACAGCCAACCGTTTTAAATGTTACAGAAACATTTTATTCCAAACACTGTAGAACGTGACCTAAACGGTTTCTGATACATGTTGCTATGGTTGGCACTAATGAATACACACAACCTGTTTTGTGGAAGTGTAATTTGTTGTTAGGCTTTCCACAATATTTATTTGTCTCGCTTTCACACAACTGAGTGAAAAGCATAAAAAGTAGATTGTTTATTGCTTGTTGTGTTTTACGCCTGTTGTGAGAAGACAAGTCTACAGAACCTATGATACTGTAGGAGATCACCCTGGTCTATAGACCTATGATACAGTAGGAGATCACCCTGGTCTATAGACCTATGATACAGTAGGAGATCACCCTGGTCTATAGACCTATGATACAGTAGGAGATCACCCTGGTCTATAGACCTATGATACAGTAGGAGATCACCCTGGTCTATAGACCTATGATACAGTAGGAGATCACCCTGGTCTATAGACCTATGATACAGTAGGAGATCACCCTGGTCTATAGACCTATGATACAGTAGGAGATCACCCTGGTCTATAGACCTATGATACAGTAGGAGATCACCCTGGTCTATAGACCTATGATACAGTAGGAGATCACCCTGGTCTATAGACCTATGATACAGTAGGAGATCACCCTGGTCTATAGACCTATGATACAGTAGGAGATCACCCTGGTCTATAGACCTATGATACAGTAGGAGATCACCCTGGTCTATAGACCTATGATACAGTAGGAGATCACCCTGGTCTATAGACCTATGATACAGTAGGAGATCACGCTGGTCTATAGACCTATGATACAGTAGGAGATCACCCTGGTCTATAGACCTATGATACAGTAGGAGATCACGCTGGTCTATAGACCTATGATACAGTAGGAGATCACGCTGGTCTATAGACCTATGATACAGTACACTCTTAGAATAAAGGGTTCCAAACAGGTCCTCCGTCTGTCCCCATAGGAGATTATTTTGGGTTCCTGGAACAGAACACTCTGTGGAAAGGGTTCTTCATGGAACCCAAAAGGTACCAAAAAGGGTTCTACAAAGGGTTAACCTATGGGGACAGCCAAAAAACCCTTTCAGATTCTAGATAGTGTAGGAGCGATCACCCTGGTGCACACAGATGGGCACAGAACAATTCACCCACGCATCTAATTAATATCAAAAACATTTTAAGGAGAGTATGCCTATTATAACACTGTCCACCAACAATATCATCAACTATATGAATACACATAGCAATATCATCAACTATATGAATACACATAACAATATCATCAACTATATGAATACACATAACAATATCATCAACTATATGAATACACATAACAATATCATCAACTATATGAAAACACATAACAATATCATCAACTATATGAATACACATAACAATCATTGTCTTACCTTTTATCTCTCAATAGAAACAGAGTCTGCATGATCATTCGGTCGTCGAAAGTTACTTTTGTTTGCTCTGCTCATTTACATATCAGGTTCTGCCTGTTCTCTCTCCCTCCCTCTCTCTTTATAGCTCTTACAATGTGACTTGGCTTACATTCTACAACTGTCTGGAACTCTGAGGGAGGGATGTGACACCATTCTTAGTAGCTCCTCTCTCACCAGGGGTAGCAGCTCCTTTCTCTCACCAGGGGTAGCAGCTCCTCTCTCTCACCAGAGGTAGCAGCTCCTCTCTCACCAGGGGTAGCAGCTCCTCTCTCCCTAGGGATAGCAGCTCCTCTCTCACCAGGGGTAGCAGCTCCTCTCTCCCTAGGGGTAGCAGCTCCTCTCTCCCTAGGGGTAGCAGCTCCTCTCTCCCTGGGGGTAGCAGCTCCTCTCTCACCAGGGGTAGCTGCTCCTCTCTCCCCAGGGGTAGCAGCTCCTCTCTCTCACCAGAGGTAGCAGCTCCTCTCTCACCAGGGGTAGCAGCTCCTCTCTCCCCAGGGGTAGCAGCTCCTCTCTCCCTAAGGGTAGCAGCTCCTCTCTCCCCAGGGGTAGCAGCTCCTCCCTACCTAAGGGTAGCAGCTCCTCTCTCCCCAGGGATAGCAGCTCCTCTCTCCCCAGGGGTAGCAGCTTCTCTCTCCCTAGGGGTAGCAGCTCCTCTCTCACCAGGGGTAGCAGCTCCTCTCTCTCCAGGGGTAGCAGCTCCTCTCTCTCACCAGAGGTAGCAGCTCCTCTCTCACCAGGGGTAGCAGCTCCTCTCTCCCTAGGGGTAGCAGCTCCTCTCTCCCTAGGGGTAGCAGCTCCTCTCTCCCTGGGGGTAGCAGCTCCTCTCTCCCTAAGGGTAGCAGCTCCTCTCTCCCCAGGGGTAGCAGCTCCTCTCTCCCTAAGGGTAGCAGCTCCTCTCTCCCCAGGGATAGCAGCTCCTCTCTCCCCAGGGGTAGCAGCTTCTCTCTCCCTAGGGGTAGCAGCTCCTCTCTCACCAGGGGTAGCAGCTCCTCTCTCTCCAGGGGTAGCAGCTCCTCTCTCTCACCAGAGGTAGCAGCTCCTCTCTCACCAGGGGTAGCAGCTCCTCTCTCCCTAGGGGTAGCAGCTCCTCTCTCCCTAGGGGTAGCAGCTCCTCTCTCCCTGGGGGTAGCAGCTCCTCTCTCACCAGGGGAAGCAGCTCCTCTCTCCCCAGGGGTAGCAGCTCCTCTCTCCCCAGGGGTAGCAGCTCCTCTCTCTCACCAGGGGGAGCAGCTCCTCTCTCACCAGGGGTAGCAGCTCCTTTCTCCCTAGGGGTAGCAGCTCCTCTCTCCCCAGGGGTAGCAGCTCCTCTCTCCCCAGGGGTAGCAGCTCCTCTCTCTCACCAGGGGGAGCAGCTCCTCTCTCACCAGGGGTAGCAGCTCCTTTCTCCCTAGGGGTAGCAGCTCCACTCTCTCACCAGAGGTAGCAGCTCCTCTCTCACCAGGGGTAGCAGCTCCTCTCTCCCTAGGGATAGCAGCTCCTCTCTCCCTAGGGGTAGCAGCTCCTCTCTCCCTGGGGGTAGCAGCTCCTCTCTCCCCAGGGGTAGCAGCTCCTCTCTCCCTAGGGGTAGCAGCTCCTCTCTCTCACCAGGGGTAGCAGCTCCTCTCTCTCACCAGGGGTAGCAGCTCCTCTCTCTCACCAGAGGTAGCAGCTCCTCTCTCACCAGGGGTAGCAGCTACTCTCTCCCCAGTGGTAGCAGCTCCTCTCTCACCAGGGGTAGCAGCTCCTCTCTCCCTAGGGGTAGCAGCTCCTCTCTCCCTAGGGGTAGCAGCTCCTCTCTCCCTGGGGGTAGCAGCTCCTCTCTCACCAGGGGTAGCTGCTCCTCTCTCCCCAGGGGTAGCAGCTCCTCTCTCTCACCAGAGGTAGCAGCTCCTCTCTCACCAGGGGTAGCAGCTCCTCTCTCCCCAGGGGTAGCAGCTCCTCTCTCCCTAAGGGTAGCAGCTCCTCTCTCCCCAGGGATAGCAGCTCCTCTCTCCCCAGGGGTAGCAGCTCCTCTCTCCCTAGGGGTAGCAGCTCCTCTCTCCCTGGGGGTAGCAGCTCCTCTCTCACCAGGGGTAGCAGCTCCTCTCTCTCCAGGGGTAGCAGCTCCTCTCTCTCACCAGAGGTAGCAGCTCCTCTCTCACCAGGGGTAGCAGCTCCTCTCTCCCTAGGGGTAGCAGCTCCTCTCTCCCTGGGGGTAGCAGCTCCTCTCTCACCAGGGGTAGCAGCTCCTCTCTCCCCAGGGGTAGCAGCTCCTCTCTCCCCAGGGGTAGCAGCTCCTCTCTCTCACCAGGGGGAGCAGCTCCTCTCTCACCAGGGGTAGCAGCTCCTTTCTCCCTAGGGGTAGCAGCTCCTCTCTCCCCAGGGGTAGCAGCTCCTCTCTCCCCAGGGGTAGTAGCTCCTCTCTCACCAGGGGTAGCAGCTCCTCTCTCTCACCAGGGGTAGCAGCTCCTCTCTTTCACCAGGGGTAGCAGTTCCTCTCTCCCCAGGGGTTGCAGCTCCTCTCTCCCTCGGGGTAGCAGCTCCTCTCTCCCTGGGGATAGCAGCTCCTCTCTCACCAGGGGTAGCAGCTCCTCTCTCTCACCAGGGGTAGCAGCTCCTCTCTCTCACCAGAGGTAGCAGCTCCCATCTCCCCAGGGGTAGCAGCTCCCCTCTCCCCAGGGGTAGCAGCTACTCTCTCCCCGGGGGTAGCAGCTCCTCTCTCCCTGGGGGTAGCAGCTCCTCTCTCACCAGAGGTAGCAGCTCCTCTCTCACCAGGGGTAGCAGCTCCTCTCTCCCCAGGGGTAGCAGCTCCTCTCTCCCTAAGGGTAGCAGCTCCTGTCTCCCCAGGGATAGCAGCTCCTCTCTCCCCAGGGGTAGCAGCTCCTCTCTCCCTAGGGGTAGCAGCTCCTCTCTCCCTGGGGGTAGCAGCTCCTCTCTCCCTAGGGGTAGCAGCTCCTCTCTCCCTGGGGGTAGCAGCTCCTCTCTCACCAGGGGTAGCTGCTCCTCTCTCCCCAGGGGTAGCAGCTCCTCTCTCTCACCAGAGGTAGCAGCTCCTCTCTCCCCAGGGGTAGCAGCTCCTCTCTCCCTAGGGGTAGCAGCTCCTCTCTCCCTGGGGGTAGCAGCTCCTCTCTCCCTAGGGGTAGCAGCTCCTCTCTCCCTGGGGGTAGCAGCTCCTCTCTCACCAGGGGTAGCAGCTCCTCTCTCTCCAGGGGTAGCAGCTCCTCTCTCACCAGAGGTAGCAGCTCCTCTCTCCCCAGGGGTAGCAGCTCCTCTCTCCCTAGGGGTAGCAGCTCCTCTCTCCCTGGGGGTAGCAGCTCCTCTCTCACCAGGGGTAGCAGCTCCTCTCTCTCCAGGGGTAGCAGCTCCTCTCTCTCACCAGAGGTAGCAGCTCCTCTCTCACCAGGGGTAGCAGCTCCTCTCTCCCTAGGGGTAGCAGCTCCTCTCTCCCTGGGGGTAGCAGCTCCTCTCTCCCCAGGGGTAGCAGCTCCTCTCTCCCCAGGGGTAGTAGCTCCTCTCTCACCAGGGGTAGCAGCTCCTCTCTCTCACCAGGGGTAGCAGCCCCTCTCTTTCACCAGGGGTAGCAGTTCCTCTCTCCCCAGGGGTTGCAGCTCCTCTCTCCCTCGGGGTAGCAGCTCCTCTCTCCCTGGGGATAGCAGCTCCTCTCTCACCAGGGGTAGCAGCTCCTCTCTCTCACCAGGGGTAGCAGCTCCTCTCTCTCACCAGAGGTAGCAGCTCCCCTCTCCCCAGGGGTAGCAGCTCCCCTCTCCCCAGGGGTAGCAGCTACTCTCTCCCCAGGGGTAGCAGCTCCTCTCTCCCTGGGGGTAGCAGCTCCTCTCTCACCAGAGGTAGCAGCTCCTCTCTCACCAGGGGTAATAGCTCCTCTCTCCCCAGGGGTAGCAGCTCCTCTCTCCCTAAGGGTAGCAGCTCCTGTCTCCCCAGGGATAGCAGCTCCTCTCTCCCCAGGGGTAGCAGCTCCTCTCTCCCTAGGGGTAGCAGCTCCTCTCTCCCTGGGGGTAGCAGCTCCTCTCTCCCCAGGGGTAGCAGCTCCTCTCTCTCACCAGGGGGAGCAGCTCCTCTCTCTCACCAGGGGGAGCAGCTCCTTTCTCACCAGGGGTAGCAGCTCCTCTCTCTCACCAGGGGTAGCAGCTCCTCTCTCTCACCAGAGGTAGCAGCTCCTCTCTCACCAGGGGTAGCAGCTCCTCTCTCCCCAGGGGTAGCAGCTCCTCTCTCCCCAGGGGTAGCAGCTCCTCTCTCTCACCAGGGGGAGCAGCTCCTCTCTCACCAGGTGTAGCAGCTCCTTTCTCCCTAGGGGTAGCAGCTCCTCTCTCCCCAGGGGTAGCAGCTCCTCTCTCCCCAGGGGTAGTAGCTCCTCTCTCACCAGGGGTAGCAGCTCCTCTCTCTCACCAGGGGTAGCAGCTCCTCTCTCTCACCAGGGGTAGCAGTTCCTCTCTCCCCAGGGGTTGCAGCTCGTCTCTCCCTCGGGGTAGCAGCTCCTCTCTCCCCAGGGGTAGCAGCTCCTCTCTCACCAGGGGTAGCAGCTCCTCTCTCTCACCAGGGGTAGCAGCTCCTCTCTCTCACCAGAGGTAGCATCTCCCCTCTCCCCAGGGGTAGCAGCTCCCCTCTCCCCAGGGGTAGTAGCTACTCTCTCCCCAGGGGTAGCAGCTCCTCTCTCACCAGGGGTAGCAGCTCCTCTCTCCCTAGGGGTAGCAGCTCCTCTCTCCCTAGGGGTAGCAGCTCCTCTCTCCCTGGGGGTAGCAGCTCCTCTCTCACCAGGGGTAGCTGCTCCTCTCTCCCCAGGGGTAGGAGCTCCTCTCTCTCACCAGAGGTAGCAGCTCCTCTCTCACCAGGGGTAGCAGCTCCTCTCTCCCCAGGGGTAGCAGCTCCTCTCTCCCTAAGGGTAGCAGCTCCTCTCTCCACAGGGATAGCAGCTCCTCTCTCCCCAGGGGTAGCAGCTCCTCTCTCCCTAGGGGTAGCAGCTCCTCTCTCCCTGGGGGTAGCAGCTCCTCTCTCACCAGGGGTAGCAGCTCCTCTCTCTCACCAGGGGTAGCAGCTCCTCTCTCCCTAGGGGTAGCAGCTCCTCTCTCCCTAGGGGTAGCAGCTCCTCTCTCCCTGGGGGTAGCAGCTCCTCTCTCACCAGGGGTAGCAACTCCTCTCTCCCCAGGGGTAGCAGCTCCTCTCTCCCCAGGAGTAGCAGCTCCTCTCTCTCACCAGGGGGAGCAGCTCCTCTCTCACCAGGGGTAGCAGCTCCTTTCTCCCTAGGGGTAGCAGCTCCTCTCTCCCCAGGGGTAGTAGCTCCTCTCTCACCAGGGGAAGCAGCTCCTCTCTCTCACCAGGGGTAGCAGTTCCTCTCTCACCAGGGGTAGCAGCTCCTCTCTCCCCAGGGGTAGCAGCTCCTCTCTCCCCAGGAGTAGCAGCTCCTCTCTCTCACCAGGGGGAGCAGCTCCTCTCTCACCAGGGGTAGCAGCTCCTTTCTCCCTAGGGGTAGCAGCTCCTCTCCTCCCAGGGGTAGCAGCTCCTCTCTCCCTAGGGGTAGCAGCTCCTCTCTCCCTAGGGGTAGCAGCTCCTCTCTCCCTGGGGGTAGCAGCTCCTCTCTCCCCAGGGGTAGCAGCTCCTCTCTCCCCAGGGGTAGCAGCTCCTCTCTCCCCAGGAGTAGCAGCTCCTCTCTCTCACCAGGGGGAGCAGCTCCTCTCTCACCAGGGGTAGCAGCTCCTTTCTCCCTAGGGGTAGCAGCTCCTCTCTCCCCAGGGGTAGCAGCTCCTCTCTCCCCAGGGGTAGTAGCTCCTCTCTCACCAGGGGAAGCAGCTCCTCTCTCTCACCAGGGGTAGCAGTTCCTCTCTCCCCAGGGGTTGCAGCTCCTCTCTCCCTCGGGGTAGCAGCTCCTCTCTCCCTGGGGGTAGCAGCTCCTCTCTCACCAGGGGTAGCAGCTCCTCTCTCTCACCAGGGGTAGCAGCTCCTCTCTCTCACCAGAGGTAGCAGCTCCCCTCTCCCCAGGGGTAGCAGCTCCCCTCTCCCCAGGGGTAGTAGCTCCTCTCTCACCAGGGGAAGCAGCTCCTCTCTCTCACCAGGGGTAGCAGTTCCTCTCTCCCCAGGGGTTGCAGCTCCTCTCTCCCTCGGGGTAGCAGCTCCTCTCTCCCTGGGGGTAGCAGCTCCTCTCTCACCAGGGGTAGCAGCTCCTCTCTCTCACCAGAGGTAGCAGCTCCACTCTCCCCAGGGGTAGCAGCTCCCCTCTCCCCAGGGGTAGTAGCTCCTCTCTCACCAGGGGAAGCAGCTCCTCTCTCTCACCAGGGGTAGCAGTTCCTCTCTCCCCAGGGGTTGAAGCTCCTCTCTCCCTCGGGGTAGCAGCTCCTCTCTCCCTGGGGGTAGCAGCTCCTCTCTCACCAGGGGTAGCAGCTCCTCTCTCTCACCAGAGGTAGCATCTCCCCTCTCCCCAGGGGTAGCAGCTCCCCTCTCCCCAGGGGTAGCAGCTACTCTCTCCCCAGGGGTAGCAGCTCCTCTCTCACCAGGGGTAGCAGCTCCTCTCTCCCTAGGGGTAGCAGCTCCTCTCTCCCTAGGGGTAGCAGCTCCTCTCTCCCTGGGGGTAGCTGCTCCTCTCTCCCCAGGGGTAGCAGCTCCTCTCTCTCACCAGAGGTAGCAGCTCCTCTCTCACCAGTGGTAGCAGCTCCTCTCTCCCCAGGGGTAGCAGCTCCTCTCTCCCTAAGGGTAGCAGCTCCTCTCTCCCCAGGGATAGCAGCTCCTCTCTCCCCAGGGGTAGCAGCTCCTCTCTCCCTAGTGGTAGCAGCTCCTCTCTCCCTGGGGGTAGCAGCTCCTCTCTCACCAGGGGTAGCAGCTCCTCTCTCTCCCCAGGGGTAGCAGCTCCTCTCTCTCACCAGAGGTAGCAGCTCCTCTCTCACCAGGGGTAGCAGCTCCTCTCTCCCTAGGGGTAGCAGCTCCTCTCTCCCTAGGGGTAGCAGCTCCTCTCTCCCTGGGGGTAGCAGCTCCTCTCTCCCCAGGGGTAGCAGCTCCTCTCTCTCACCAGGGGTAGCAGCTCCTCTCTCTCACCAGAGGTAGCAGCTCCCCTCTCCCCAGGGGTAGCAGCTCCCCTCTCCCCAGGGGTAGCAGCTACTCTCTCCCCAGGGGTAGCGATTCCTCTCTCACCAGGGGTAGCAGCTCCTCTCTCCCTAGGGGTAGCAGCTCCTCTCTCCCTGGGGTAGCAGCTCCTCTCTCACCAGGGGTAGCTGCTCCTCTCTCCCCAGGGGTAGCAGCTCCTCTCTCTCACCAGAGGTAGCAGCTCCTCTCTCACCAGGGGTAGCAGCTCCTCTCTCCCCAGGGGTAGCAGCTCCTCTCTCCCTAAGGGTAGCAGCTCCTCTCTCTCACCAGAGGTAGCAGCTCCTCTCTCCCCAGGGGTAGCAGCTCCTCTCTCCCTAGGGGTAGCAGCTCCTCTCTCCCTGGGGGTAGCAGCTCCTCTCTCACCAGGGGTAGCTGCTCCTCTCTCCCCAGGGGTAGCAGCTCCTCTCTCTCACCAGAGGTAGCAGCTCCTCTCTCACCAGGGGTAGCAGCTCCTCTCTCCCCAGGGGTAGCAGTTCCTCTCTCACCAGGGGTAGCAGCTCCTCTCTCACGAGGGGTAGCAGCTCGTCTCTCTCACCAGGGGTAGCAGCTCGTCTCTCTCACCAGGGGTAGCAGCTCCTCTCTCACCAGGGGTAGCAGCTCCTCTCTCACGAGGGGTAGCAGCTCGTCTCTCTCACCAGGGGTAGCAGCTCGTCTCTCTCACCAGGGGTAGCAGCTCCTCTCTCACGAGGGGTAGCAGCTCGTCTCTCTCACCAGGGGTAGCAGCTCGTCTCTCTCACCAGGGGTAGCAGCTCCTCTCTCACGAGGGGTAGCAGCTCGTCTCTCTCACCAGGGGTAGCAGCTCGTCTCTCTCACCAGGGGTAGCAGCTCCTCTCTCACCAGGGGTAGCAGCTCCTCTCTCACCAGGGGTAGCAGCTCCTCTCTCACCAGGGGTAGCAGCTCCTCTCTCACCAGGGGTAGCAGCTCGTCTCTCTCACCAGGGGTAGCAGCTCGTCTCTCTCACCAGGGGTAGCAGCTCCTCTCTCCCCAGGGATAGCAGCTCCTCTCTCCCTAGGGGTAGCAGCTCCTCTCTCACCAGGGGTAGCAGCTCGTCTCTCTCACCAGGGGTAGCAGCTCCTCTCTCCCCAGGGGTAGCAGCTCCTCTCTCCCCAGGGGTAGCAGCTCCTCTCTCTCACCAGGGGGAGCAGCTCCTCTCTCACCAGGGGTAGCAGCTCCTTTCTCCCTAGGGGTAACAGCTCCTCTCTCCCCAGGGGTAGCAGCTCCTCTCTCCCCAGGGGTAGTAGCTCCTCTCTCACCAGGGGAAGCAGCTCCTCTCTCTCACCAGGGGTAGCAGTTCCTCTCTCCCCAGGGGTTGCAGCTCCTCTCTCCCTCGGGGTAGCAGCTCCTCTCTCCCTGGGGGTAGCAGCTCCTCTCTCACCAGGGGTAGCAGCTCCTCTCTCTCACCAGTGGTAGCAGCTCCTCTCTCTCACCAGAGGTAGCAGCTCCCCTCTCCCCAGGGGTAGCAGCTCCCCTCTCCCCAGGGTAGCAGTTACTCTCTCCCCAGGGGTAGCAGCTCCTCTCTCACCAGGGGTAGCAGCTCCTCTCTCCCTAGGGGTAGCAGCTCCTCTCTCCCTAGGGGTAGCAGCTCCTCTCTCCCTCCCCTCTCTCCCAGGGGGTAGCAGCTCCTCTCTCCCAGGGGTAGCTGCTCCTCTCTCCCCAGGGTAGCAGCTCCTCTCTCTCACCAGAGGTAGCTGCTCCTCTCTCCCCAGGGGTAGCAGCTCCTCTCTCCCTAAGGGTAGCAGCTCCTCTCTCCCCAGGGATATCAGCTCCTCTCTCCCCAGGGGTAGCAGCTCCTCTCTCCCTAGGGGTAGCAGCTCCTCTCTCCCTGGGGGTAGCAGCTCCTCTCTCACCAGGGGTAGCAGCTCCTCTCTCTCCCCAGGGGTAGCAGCTCCTCTCTCTCACCAGGGGTAGCAGCTCCTCTCTCACCAGGGGTAGCAGCTCCTCTCTCCCTAGGGGTAGCAGCTCCTCTCTCCCCCTAGGGGTAGCAGCTCCTCTCTCCCCAGGGGTAGCAGCTCCTCTCTCACCAGGGGTAGCAGCTCCTCTCTCCCCAGGGGTAGCAGCTCCTCTCTCTCCCAGGGGTAGCAGCTCCTCTCTCTCACCAGGGGTAGCAGCTCCCTCTCCCCAGGGGTAGCAGCTCCCCTCTCCCCAGGGGTAGCAGCTACTCTCTCCCCAGGGGTAGCAGCTCCTCTCTCACCAGGGGTAGCAGCTCCTCTCTCCCTAGGGGTAGCAGCTCCTCTCTCCCTAGGGGTAGCAGCTCCTCTCTCCCCAGGGGTAGCAGCTCCTCTCTCCCTAGGGGTAGCAGCTCCTCTCTCCCCAGGGGTAGCAGCTCCTCTCTCTCACCAGGGGTAGCAGCTCCTCTCTCACCAGGGGTAGCAGCTCCTCTCTCCCCAGGGGTAGCAGCTCCTCTCTCCCAGGGGTAGCAGCTCCTCTCTCACCAGGGGTAGCAGCTCAGCTCTCTCTCACCAGGGGTAGCAGCTCCTCTCTCACCAGGGGTAGCAGCTCCTCTCTCACCAGGGGTAGCAGCTCCTCTCTCACCAGGGGTAGCAGCTCGTCTCTCTCACCAGGGGTAGCAGCTCCTCTCTCACGAGGGGTAGCAGCTCGTCTCTCTCACCAGGGGTAGCAGCTCGTCTCTCTCACCAGGGGTAGCAGCTCTTCTCTCACCAGGAGTAGCAGCTCCTCTCTCACCAGGGGTAGCAGCTCCTCTCTCACCAGGGGTAGCAGCTCCTCTCTCACCAGGGGTAGCAGCTCCTCTCTCACCAGGGGTAGCAGCTCGTCTCTCTCACCAGGGGTAGCAGCTCGTCTCTCTCACCAGGGGTAGCAGCTCCTCTCTCACCAGGGGTAGCAGCTCCTCTCTCCCAGGGGTAGCAGCTCCTCTCTCACCAGGGGTAGCAGCTCCTCTCTCACCAGGGGTAGCTCCTCTCTCAGGGGTAGCAGCTCCTCTCTCACCAGGAGAGTACCACTGTTGAAATGCATGTTAGATGTCCTGGTGAAACCACACTTTAGGATTGGAATGCCTCAGTTAGATGTCCTGGTGAAACTACACTTTAGGATTGGAATGCCTCAGTTAGATGTCCTGGTGAAACCACACTTTAGGATTGGAATGCCTCAGTTAGATGTCCTGGTGAAACCACACTTTAGGATTGGAATGCCTCAGTTAGATGTCCTGGTGAAACTACACTTTAGGATTGGAATGCCTCAGTTAGATGTCCTGGTGAAACTACACTTTAGGATTGGAATGCCTCAGTTAGATGTCCTGGTGAAACTACACTTTAGGATTGGAATGCCTCAGTTAGATGTCCTGGTGAAACTACACTTTAGGATTGGAATGCCTCAGTTAGATGTCCTGGTGAAACTACACTTTAGGATTGGAATGCCTCAGTTAGATGTCCTGGTGAAACTACACTTTAGGATTGGAATGCCTCAGTTCGATGTCCTGGTGAAACTACACTTTAGGATTGGAATGCCTCAGTTCGATTTCCTGGTGAAACTACACTTTAGGATTGGAATGCCTCAGTTAGATGTCCTGGTGAAACTACACTTTAGGATTGGCTTTACTCAAGTTGGTATCAATCACAACTAAAGTTGCCAAATAACTGTTTTCAAATGATCACTTTTATGCTGAACATAGACACTTCATATGCCCACTCACTCTGGAATGAGAAAAATATAATTTTTATTTCATTCAGCTGAATTCAATTATATTATTCCTAAAATAAAATCATATAATATAAAATCATGGCCCATCTGGTCTGCTAAATTATCAAGCCTACATCCTATGACATTGAGCATAGCCAGATAACATACAGTATCTAGTCTACCAAATGAACAAGCCTACAGTCTATAGCATACCCAGATAACATACAGTATCTAGTCAGCTAAATGAACAAGCCTACAGTCTATATCATAGCCAGATAACATACAGTATCTTGTCTGCTAAATTAACAAGCCTACAGTCTATAGCACAGCCAGATAACATACAGTATCTAGTCTACTAAATGAACAAGCCTACAGTCTATAGCATATCCAGATAACATACAGTATCTAGTCTACTAAATGAACAAGCCTACAGTCTATAGCTTACCCAGATAACGTACAGTGTCTAGTCTACCAAATGAACAAGCCTACAGTCTATAGCTTACCCAGATAACATACAGTGTCTAGTCTACCAAATGAACAAGCCTACAGTCTATAGCACAGGGGTGGCAGGGTAGCCTAGTGGTTAGAGCGTTGGACTAGTAACCAGAAGGTTGCAAATTCAAACCCCTGAGCTGACAAGGTACAAATCTGTCATTCTGCCCCTGGACAGGCAGTTAATCCACTGTTCCCAGGCCGTCATTGAAAATAAGAATTTGTTCTTAACTGACTTGCCTGGTTAAATAAAGGTAAAATAAAAAATAAAAATATATATAGCTAAATGAACAAGGCTACAGTCTGTTAATTTAGCAGACTAGATACTGTATGTTAACTGGCTATGTTATAGACAGTTAACATACAGTATCTCGTCTGCTACAGTATCTCGTCTGCTAATTGAACAAGCCTACAGTCTATAGCATAGACAGATAACATACAGTATCTAGTCAGCTAAATGAACAAGCCTACAGTCTATAGCATAGACAGTTAACATACAGTATCTCATCTGCTAATTGAACAAGCCTACAGTCTATAGCATAGACAGATAACATACAGTATCTAGTCAGCTAAATGAACAAGCCTACAGTCTATAGCATAGCCAGATAACATACAGTATCTAGTCTACTAAATGTACAAGTCTATAGCACAGCCAGATAACATACAGTATCTAGTCAGCTAAATGAACAAGCCTACAGTCTATAGCATAGCCAGATAACATACAGTATCTTGTCAGCTAAATGAACAAGCCTACAGTCTATAGCATAGCCAGATAACATACAGTATCTTGTCTGCTAAATTAATAAGCCTACAGTCTATTGCATAGAGCATAGCCAGATAACATACAGTAGGCGACTCATATTCTGTTAACCTGAAATACATTTTCTTCATATCATGTTGTTTTAGATCTGCCTAAAATAAATTATGGATTTATTGTGATGTTGAATATTAACTTTAGACTTTTTGAATGCAGATGTTCCAAAGGTGGTCATCAGCAGTTTGTATGAGGCTTGTAGACAGTGGTTTGTATGAGGCTTGTAGACAGTGGTTTGTATGAGGCTTGTAGACAGTGGTTTGTATGAGGCTTGTAGACAGTGGAGGCCTGGAGTTGCTGAATGTGAATGTGGGTCTCCAACGTCATGACAGCTCTAGGTCTGTGTCTGGGTCTCCTACATCATGACAGCTCTTGGTCTGTGTCTGGGTCTCCTACATCATGACAGCTCTAGGTCTGTGTCTGGGTCTCCTACGTCATGACAGCTCTTGGTCTGTGTCTGGGTCTCCTACATCATGACAGCTCTTGGTCTGTGTCTGGGTCTCCTACATCATGACAGCTCTTGGTCTGTGTCTGGGTCTCCTACGTCATGACAGCTCTTGGTCTGTGTCTGGGTCTCCTACATCATGACAGCTCTAGGTCTGTGTCTGGGTCTCCTACGTCATGACAGCTCTTGGTCTGTGTCTGGGTCTCCTACATCATGACAGCTCTAGGTCTGTGTCTGGGTCTCCTACATCATGTCAGCTCTTGGTCTGTGTCTGGGTCTCCTACATCATGACCTCCACAGCTCTAGGTCTGTGTCTGGGTCTATTACATTATGACAGCTCTTGGTCTGTGTCTGGGTCCCCTACATCATGACAGCTCTAGGTCTGTGTCTGGTTCCCCTACATCATGACAGCTCTAGGTCTATGTCTGGTTCCCCTACATCATGACAGCTCTAGGTCTGTGTATGTTCTCCTACATCATGACAGCTCTAGGTCTGTGTCTGGGTCTCCAAAATCATGACAGCTCTAGGTCTGTGTATGTTCTCCTACATCATGACAGCTCTAGGTCTGTGTCTGGGTCTCCTACATCATGACAGCTCTAGGTCTGTGTCTGGGTCTCCGACATCATGACAGCTCTAGGTCTGTGTCTGGGTCTCCGACATCATGACAGCTCTAGGTCTGTGTCTGGGTCTCCAACATCATGACAGCTCTAGGTCTGTGTATGTTCTCCTACATCATGACAGCTCTAGGTCTGTGTCTGGGTCTCCAACATCATGACAGCTCTAGGTCTGTGTATGTTCTCCTACATCATGACAGCTCTAGGTCTGTGTCTGGGTCTCCAACATCATGACAGCTCTAGGTCTGTGTATGGGTCTCCTACATCATGACAGCTCTAGGTCTGTGTCTGGGTCTCCTACATCATAACAGCTCTAGGTCTGTGTCTAGGTCTCCTACATCATCATCTTCCCTGCACAATCTAACCACAAATCTGTTGTTCTTTTCCCCTCCGTTCCTGGCTGCCCTCCCTCTTCCCTTCTCAGTTCAAGTTTGTTTATTATATACACATGATATACACTGTGTACAAAACATTAGGAAAACCTGTTTTTTCCATGACAGACTGACCAGGTGAATCCAGGTGAAAGCTATGATCGCTTATTGATGTCACCTAGAGCTGTGTCGGTCAGACCATTTTGTCAGCCGGTGATTGTCATGCAGACTGACAGTCTCATGGTAATTGACCCTTAATTAACATCAATTAATTTAGCATGTCCTGGATTCCACGCAGAGACTACAAGCCACTGATACAGACCTTTGGAACATCTACATTTGAAAAAGTCTAATAAATCCATGTAATATATTCTAACACCATCACAATAACTATATTATTTATTTTAGACAGGTATAAAGAAACATGGCATTAAGAAAATCTAGCCTCTTTCTGAAGAACACACTAAGAATCCAGGCTGTTTCACAACTGGCCGTGACTGGGAGTCCCATAGGGCGGTGCACAATTGGCCCAGCGTCATCCAGGTTTGACCCGGGGTAGGCCTTCATTCTTAATACGAACTTGTTCTTAACTGACGTGGCTAGTTAAATAAAGGTTCAATAAAATAATAATAATAATAATAATAATTAGGGGTTTAATTTGGTAAGTTGAAATGTAAAAAAGATTCTTACACAAACCTTTTCATCTTTAGAGTTCCTCTGGGAACCTTTACTAATCAATGGGTTCCTATTTTAACCTTTACTAATCAATGGGTTCCTATTTTAACCTTTACTAATCAATGGGTTCATATTTTAACCTTTACTAATCAATGGGTTCCTATTTTAACCTTTACTAATCAATGGGTTCCTATTTTAACCTTTACTAATCAATGGGTTCCTATTTTAACCTTTACTAATCAATGGGTTCATATTTTAACCTTTACTCATCAATGGGTTCCTATTTTAACCTTTACTAATCAATGGGTTCCTATTTTAACCTTTACTAATCAATGGGTTCATATTTTAACCTTTACTAATCAATGGGTTCATATTTTAACCTTTACTAATCAATGTTTTCCTATTTTAACCTTTACTAATCAATGGGTTCCTATTTTAACCTTTACTAATCAATGGGTTCCTATTTTAACCTTTACTAATCAATGGGTTCATATTTTAACCTTTACTCATCAATGGGTTCCTATTTTAACCTTTACTCATCAATGGGTTCCTATTTTAACCTTTACTAATCAATGGGTTCATATTTTAACCTTTACTAATCAATGGGTTCATATTTTAACCTTTACTAATCAATGGGTTCCTATTTTAACCTTTACTAATCAATGGGTTCCTATTTTAACCTTTACTAATCAATGGGTTCCTATTTTAACCTTTACTAATCAATGGGTTCCTATTTTAACCTTTACTAATCAATGGGTTCCTATTTTAACCTTTACTAATCAATGGGTTCCTATTTTAACCTTTACTAATCAATGGGTTCATATTTTAACCTTTACTAATCAATGGGTTCCTATTTTAACCTTTACTAATCAATGGGTTCATATTTTAACCTTTACTAATCAATGGGTTCCTATTTTAACCTTTACTAATCAATGGGTTCCTATTTTAACCTTTACTAATCAATGGGTTCATATTTTAACCTTTACTAATCAATGGGTTCCTATTTTAACCTTTACTAATCAATGGGTTCATATTTTAACCTTAACTAATCAATGGGTTCATATTTTAACCTTTACTAATCAATGGGTTCATATTTTAACCTTTACTAATCAATGGGTTCCTCCTATTTTAACCTTTACTGATCAATGGGTTCATATTTTAACCTTTACTAATCAATGGGTTCATATTTTAACCTTTACTAATCAATGGGTTCATATTTTAACCTTAACTAATCAATGGGTTCCTATTTTAACCTTTTCTAATCAATGGGTTCCTATTTTAACCTTTACTAATCAATGGGTTCATATTTTAACCTTTACTAATCAATGGGTTCCTATTTTAACCTTTACTAATCAATGGGTTCATATTTTAACCTTAACTAATCAATGGGTTCATATTTTAACCTTTACTAATCAATGGGTTCCTATTTTAACCTTTACTAATCAATGGGTTCCTATTTTAACCTTTACTAATCAATGGGTTCATATTTTAACCTTTACTAATCAATGGGTTCCTATTTTAACCTTTACTAATCAATGGGTTCATATTTTAACCTTTACTAATCAATGGGTTCATATTTTCACCTTTACTAATCAATGGGTTCCTATTTTAACCTTAACTAATCAATGGGTTCATATTTTCACCTTTACTAATCAATGGGTTCCTATTTTAACCTTAACTAATCAATGGGTTCCTATTTTAACCTTTACTAATCAATGGGTTCATATTTTAACCTTAACTAATCAATGGGTTCCTATTTTAACCTTAACTAATCAATGGGTTCATATTTGAACCTTTCCTAATCAATGATGTCATATTTTAACCTTTACTAATCAATGGGTTCCTATGTTAACCTTTACTAATCAATGCTTTCATATTTGAACCTTTCTTAACATAAATGGTTCTTGGAAAAGGAGGAACTTCAATATGCTGGCGCCCTCTTATTATCAATAGCGTCTGCATGACTACAACCACCCACATCAACATTGCATTCTAGAGTCTCTGAATAGCTACTACCACCCAAATAAACAACCCATTCCAGGACAGACTGGTAGCTATACAACAACACTTGCTGGAAAACAGTTTCTCGAAATTTACACAACAAACTCCTGCAAAGTTGTAGTCCCTGTTCTGCATTCTTTAGGGAGAAGAACGTCAAGGAATGTTTTGCTAGCTAGCTGGCTAATTTTAACAGGACCCCCACCTGCTGTATGGGGACAGGACCCCCACCTGCTGTATGGGGACAGGACCCCCATCTTCCAGGCCCCTGACTGGGTTTGATTTAAGTAAAAGACAACATCCTTCGATCCCGCCGGTACTGTGTTCAATACATTATTTGTCTCAATAGTCAAGGTCAAGGTACTCAGTATTAAGTGAAACTACGTTCTGTGTAATATGTTCGTCCTGTGCAGTGCAGTCAAGATGAGCCATCCAAGATGTCCACCATCAGCACAAAGGTGTGTATACAGCCTTTCAATGATAAGACCTCCTAGCTGCTGTAAGGGGACAGCCTTTCAATGATAAGACCCCCTAGCTGCTGTAAGGGGACAGTCTTTCAATGATAAGACCCCCTAGCTGCTGTAAGGGGACAGTCTTTCAATGATAAGACCCCTAGCTGCTGTAAGGGGACAGCCTTTCAATGATAAGACCCCTAGCTGCTGTTTGGGGACAGTGCAATGATAAGACCCCCTAGCTGCTGTAACAGTCTTTCAATGATAAGACCCCCTAGCTGCTGTAAGGGGACAGTCTTTCAATGATAAGACCCCCTAGCTGCTGTAAGGGGACAGTCTTTCAATGATAAGACTCCCTAGCTGCTGTAAGGGGACAGTCTTTCAATGATAAGACCCCCTAGCTGCTGTAAGGGGACAGTCTTTCAATGATAAGACCCCCTAGCTGCTGTAAGGGGACAGTCTTTCAATGATAAGACCCCCTAGCTGCTGTAAGGGGACAGCCTTTCAATGATAAGACCCCTAGCTGCTGTAAGGGGACAGTATGATAAGACCCCTAGCTGCTGTAAGGGGACAGCCTTTCAATGATAAGACCCCTAGCTGCTGTAAGGGGACAGTCTTTCAATGATAAGACCCCCTAGCTGCTGTAAGGGGACAGTCTTTCAATGATAAGACCCCCTAGCTGCTGTAAGGGGACAGCCTTTCAATGATAAGACCCCCTAGCTGCTGTAAGGGGACAGTCTTTCAATGATAAGACCCCCTAGCTGCTGTAAGGGGACAGCCTTTCAATGATAAGACCTCCTAGCTGCTGTAAGGGGACAGCCTTTCAATGATAAGACCCCCTAGCTGCTGTAAGGGGACAGTCTTTCAATGATAAGACCCCCTAGCTGCTGTAAGGGGACAGTCTTTCAATGATAAGACCCCCTAGCTGCTGTAAGGGGACAGTCTTTCAATGATAAGACCCCCTAGCTGCTGTAGGGGGACAGTCTTTCAATGATAAGACCCCTAGCTGCTGTAAGGGGACAGTCTTTCAATGATAAGACCCCCTAGCTGCTGTAAGGGGACAGTCTTTCAATGATAAGACCCCCTAGCTGCTGTAAGGGGACAGCCTTTCAATGATAAGACCCCTAGCTGCTGTATGGGGACAGTCTTTCAATGATAAGACCCCCTAGCTGCTGTAAGGGGACAGTCTTTCAATGATAAGACCCCCTAGCTGCTGTAGGGGACAGTCTTTCAATGATAAGACCCCCTAGCTGCTGTAAGGGGACAGTCTTTCAATGATAAGACCCCCTAGCTGCTGTAAGGGGACAGCCTTTCAATGATAAGACCCCCTAGCTGCTGTAAGGGGACAGTCTTTCAATGATAAGACCCCCTAGCTGCTGTAAGGGGACAGTCTTTCAATGATAAGACCCCCTAGCTGCTGTAAGGGGACAGTCTTTCAATGATAAGACCCCTAGCTGCTGTAGGGGGACAGTCTTTCAATGATAAGACCCCCTAGCTGCTGTAAGGGGACAGTCTTTCAATGATAAGACCTCCTAGCTGCTGTAAGGGGACAGTCTTTCAATGATAAGACCCCCTAGCTGCTGTAAGGGGACAGTCTTTCATTGATAAGACCTCCTAGCTGCTGTAAGGGGACAGTCCCTCATTAGATAAGACCTCCTAGCTGCTGTAGGGGGACAGTCTTTCATTGATAAGACAGCTGCTGTAAGTGGACAGTCTTTCAATGATAAGACCCCCTAGCTGCTGTATGGGGACAGCCTTTCAATGATAAGACCCCCTAGCTGCTGTAAGGGGACAGTCTTTCAATGATAAGACCCCCTAGCTGCTGTATGGGGACAGTCTTTCAATGATAAGCCCATAAAGTGTTAAATGTGTCTGTTAAATGCTGCTGTGTCTGAACATGTGGTTTCCCCTAGTTGTCCCAGGTCACCACTTCCAGAAGGTCTGTGAAGACACTCTATTTCCAGCCTGCAGTCATGTGATCCCACATTTACTGGTTTCCTTTTCATTGTATGTATTTTCCAATGACAGCCTGTGTTGTGATGGCAGCAAGAAAACATTCTGATTAGTAGCATGTTATTAGAGGCAGTGACGGTGATTCACCATTTTGTGCAGTGACATTTTTGTAATTTGACTTGAAAATGTCTGATTAAAATCTATTTTATTTTTCTTTGAGTTCAGGACTAGTGATTCCCTACATGGGACTACATGATGTGATCCCCTCCATTAGACTACATGATGTGATCCCCTCCATTGGACTACATGATGTGATCCCCTCCATTAGACTACATGATGTGATCCCCTCCATTAGACTACATGATGTGATCCCCTCCATGGGACTACATGAGGTGATCCCCTCCATTAGACTACATGATGTGATCCCCTCCATGGGACTACATGATGTGATCCCCTCCATTAGACCACATGATGTGATCCCCTCCATGGGACTACATGATGTGATCCCCTCCATTAGACTACATGATGTGATCCCCTCCATTAGACTACATGATGTGATCCCCTCCATTGGACTACATGATGTGATCCCCTCCATTAGACTACATGATGTGATCCCCTCCATTAGACTACATGATGTGATCCCCTCCATTAGACTACATGATGTGATCCCCTCCATTAGACTACATGATGTGATCCCCTCCATTAGACTACATGATGTGATCCCCTCCATTAGACTACATGATGTGATCCCCTCCATTAGACTACATGATGTGATCCCCTCCATTAGACTACATGATGTGATCCCCTCCATTAGACTACATGATGTGATCCCCTCCATTAGACTACATGATGTGATCCCCTCCATTAGACTACATGATGTGATCCCCTCCATTAGACTACATGATGTGATCCCCTCCATTGGACTACATGATGTGATCCCCTCCATTAGACTACATGATGTGATCCCATCCATTAGACTACATGAGGTGATCCCCTCCATTAGACTACATGATGTGAATTCCCTGCTGACCTTGGTGATCAGGAGAACTACATCCCCCACCAACCCACTGGGTCACTCAGGTCTTCCACTGCTGGTTATCTCATCGTCTCCAACCCCAACCTTCACCTCTCCAGGGCAGGCCCCAGCCTATGGAACTCCCTGCCTCCATCTGCAGTTGGCAACCAATTCATATGGAAATGGTTTAAACTTCAAATGTGAACTTTGACACATCACTTTGCTGTCATAACTCATTTGCAGGTACTATATATTTAATAATATATTTTTTACCCCCATTTTCTCCAATTGGTAGTTAGTCCTAATTCCCATATGGACTCGGTAGAGGCGACTGTCGAGAGCCATGCATCCTCCGAAACACAACAAGAGGGTGGTGCGGTCTGCCTACTGCATCACCGTGGGCACACTGCCTGCCCTCCAGGACACCTACAGCACCTGATGTCACAGGAAGGCCAATAAGATCATCACCTCCCAAGCCACTACCTGTTCACCCCGCTACCATCCAGAAGGTGAGGTCAGTACAGGTGCATCAAAACAGGGACCGAGAGACTGAAAAACAGCTTCTATCTCAAGGCCATTAGACTGTTAAACAGCCACCACTAGTTGGCCACCACCTGCACCTCAACCCTGCACCTTAGAGGCTGCTGCCCTCTGTACATAGACATGGAATCCCTGGTTACTCAACCCTGCACCTTAGAGACTGCTGCCCTCTGTACTGTACATAGACATGGAATCCCTGGTTACTCAACCCTGCACCTTAGAGGCTGCTGCCCTCTGTACATAGACATGGATTCCCTGGTTACTCAACCCTGTACCTTAGAGGCTGCTGCCCTCTGTACTGTACATAGACATGGAATCCCTGGTTACTCAACCCTGCACCTTAGAGGCTGCTGCCCTCTGTACATAGACATGGATTCCCTGGTTACTCAACCCTGTACCTTAGAGGCTGCTGCCCTCTGTACTTACATAGACATGGAATCCCTGGTTACTCAACCCTGTACCTTAGAGGCTGCTGTCCTCTGTACATAGACATGGAATCCCTGGTTACTCAACCCTGCACCTTAGAGGCTGCTGCCCTCTGTACTGTACATAGACATGGAATCCCTGGTTACTCAACCCTGTACCTTAGAGGCTGCTGCCCTCTGTACATAGACATGGAATCCCTGGTTACTCAACCCTGTACCTTAGAGGCTGCTGCCCTCTGTACATAGACATGGAATCCCTGGTTACTCAACCCTGCACCTTAGAGACTGCTGCCCTCTGTACTGTACATAGACATGGAATCCCTGGGTTTTTTAATAGTGGAGGACAACTCACTTTAATGAAATCTCTGTCTCTGTCTGTCTCCCCGATCTGTTCATCTCTCTCTCTTTATCTACTCAAGAAACATTGGTTTGTTGATGTGTGTGTGTGTGTGTGTGTGTGTGTGTGTGTGTGTGTGTGTGTGTGTGTGTATGGTGTGTGTCTGTGTGTGTGTGTATGGTGTGTAATTGAAAGAACTGTTTTAAACCTGTCTAACCTTTAACCTTTTAAAAGGAGTCCACAGGGGGTCATCCTAGGATATCCGGGGATATCCGGGGATGGAATGTCCAGTGTATATCTCAGTCAATAAAAATAGGGGGTTATGATATTCTTTAAGATGGACCCCTTTTAATGCTGACCTAAAGAGATCAATTTGACCCCATAAAAGAGTGGGATGTCTCAGTCCACCACTAAAACAGAGGACCAGAAGACCCGAGGACACCCATCTAAAGAGACTCCTAGAGATGTCTCAGCCCACCACTAAAACAGAGGATCAGAAGGCACACATCTATAGAAACTCCTAGAGATGTCTCAGTTCACCAGAGGACCAGAAAACAGAGGACTAGAAGACCTGAAGACACATCTAAAGAGACTCCTAGAGATGTCTCAGTCCACCATTAAAACGGAGGACCAGAAGACCTGAGGACACATCTAAAGAGACTCCTAGAGATGTCTCAGTCCACCATGTAAAACAAAACAGAGGACCAGAAGACCTGAAGACACATCTAAAGAGACTCCTAGAGATGTCTCAGTCCACCATTAAAACAGAGGACCAGAAGACACACATCTAAAGAGACTCCTAGAGATGTCTCAGTCCACCATTAAAACAGAGGACCAGAAGACCTGAAGACACATCTAAAGAGACTCCTAGAGATGTCTCAGTCCACCACTAAAACAGAGGATCAGAAGACACACATCTATAGGGACTCCTAGAGATGTCTCAGTTCACCACTAAAACAGAGGACCAGAAGACCTGAGACTCCTAGACACATCTATAGAGACTCCTAGAGATGTCTCAGTTCACCACTAAAACAGAGGACCAGAAGACCTGAAGACACATCTAAAGAGACTCCTAGAGATGTCTCAGTCCACCACTAAAACAGAGGACCAGAAGACCTGAGGACACATCTAAAGAGACTCCTAGGGATGTCATGGCGTAATTTGAAGGTGAGTTGAATTTCCCATATCATGAAGGTTTTTATCTATGCATATTTATATATTTTTTTTATGTTGTACATTATAAACTTGTGTTTTTAATAATGTATTATAGCAAATGATATAGTATATATTGAATGAGATGTTGTGTTATTGATAATTATTAAATTTTCTTACACAAGAATGGACTCAATCCACATATGTATTTATCCGACTGTTTTAACCAAACAAATGTCAGTTTTATGTCTCAAAGTGACTCAGAACGATGCAAAGGCTCTAATCAAGAGAGAACGACTGGCTCCACCTAGTGGATGTTCACAGTTATAGAAAACAATGACTTTACATTTTGTAGTGTGTGTGTGTGTGTGGGGGGGGGGGCTCTGTATCTGTAATGTTATCGCTCTTCCAATTTATTAGAAGTTTTTTTTTCAAATATTTAACAATGTTCAAATATTTGGTTTCTGCAGATTTTTTTTTGATTGAATGACATAATTTTCAGGTAACTATTATTTTTACTGTATTGTATTTTATGTAAATTATCTGCATTTTTAAGTAAAAAATGTACACTGTAATATTATGTCAATCTATAAAGGTTAGCCTACATTTACAAAGGAGCTACCTGAAGTAATGGATGTGGATCAAGAACCAACACCCCTAACAGAAGTGATTGTTATAGACGATAAAGAACCAACACCCCAACAGAAGTGATTGTTATAGAGGATAATGAACCAACACCCCAACAGAAGTGATTGTTATAGATAAAGAACCAACACCCCTAACAGAAGTGATTGTTATAGACGATAAAGAACCAACACCCCAACAGAAGTGATTGTTATAGATAATAAAGAACCAACACCCCAACAGAAGTGATTGTTATAGATAAAGAACCAACACCCCCAACAGAAGTGATTGTTATAGATAAAGAACCAACACCCCAACAGAAGTGATTGTTATAGATAAAGAACCAACACCCCAACAGAAGTGATTGTTATAGATAAAGAACCAACATCCCAACAGAAGTGATTGTTAAGGATAAAGAATCAACACCCCAACAGAAGTGATTGTTATAGAGGATAAAGAACCAACACCCCAACAGAAGTGATTGTTATAGAGGATAAAGAACCAACATCCCAACAGAGTGATTGTTAAGGATAAAGAATCAACACCCCAACAGAAGTGATTGTTATAGAGGATAAAGAACCAACACCCCAACAGAAGTGATTGTTATAGAGGATAAAGAACCAACATCCCAACAGAAGTGATTGTTATAGGATAAAGAACCAACATCAACACCCTAACAGAAGTGATTGTTATAGAGGATAAAGAACCAACATCCCAACAGAAGTGATTGTTATAGATAAAGAACCAACACCCCAACAGAAGTGATTGTTATAGAGGATAAAGAACCAACACCCCAACAGAAGTGATTGTTATAGAGGGGATAAAGAACCAACACCCCAACAAAAGTGATTGTTATAGAGGGTAAAGAACCAACACCCCAACAGAAGTGATTGTTTGTTGTAGAGGATAAAGAACCAACACCCCAACAGAAGTGATTGTTATAGAGGGTAAAGAACCAACACCCCAACAGAAGTGATTGTTATAGATAAAGAACCAACACCCCAACAGAAGTGATTGTTGTAGAGGATAAAGAACCAACACCCCAACAGAAGTGATTGTTATAGAGGATAAAGAACCAACAGAAGTGATTGTTATAGAGGGTAAAGAACCAACACCCCAACAGAAGTGATTGTTATAGAGGGTAACGAACCAACATCCCAACAGAAGTGATTGTTATAGAGGGTAAAGAACCAACACCCCAACAGAAGTGATTGTAATAGATAAAGAACCAACACCCCAACAGAAGTGATTGTTATAGAGGGTAAAGAACCAACACCCCAACAGAAGTGATTGTAATAGATGACGAAGAAGCAACATGAATGGAGTGAAGGGCTCTTTACGGATACGGTAGGCCTGTATTATTATAGTTATTACTTTTAAAGACTATGTTAAAAACAATTTAAATGTTTTAATAAAATTGTTTAAGACTCAGACAGTGCCTGCAGGGATCAAGCAGAGTCTATCCAAGAAGAGGAGAACGGGGAAGAAAATATGCATTCCATGACTCTGCAGGAAAACAGTTTTAGTCAACAAGCAACAGAAACCCATTTCCCTAAAGTCCGAACAGTGAGAAAAAGAAACAGTGAGTTAGGATATATTGATACGTTAATATATTATAAATTATAAATACATTTTTATAATTATATATAATTATAATATTATAATGTATTTATTTATGTATTGTTATATACACAATTATTTTTATATATATTTTTGACTCATCCAAGCATGGCAGACCCACTACAACAAGAGGAAGAGGAGGAGTAGGATAAGTCAGAGGACGATGATCATATACTGATTAATGCATCTGAACAGGTTTATACATTCAATGATGATGATGTCAATGATGTTGGTGATAAAGATGATGTGATGATCTATGATGAGGATGATGTGTTGATGAGGATGATGTGTTGATGAGGATGATGTTGAGGTAATGAGGATGTGTTGATGATGATGAGGATGATGTGTGATGATATGATGAGGATGATGTGATATGATGAGATGATGTTGATGAGGATGATGTGTTGATGGTATGATGAGGATGATGTTGATGAGGATGATGTGATGAGGATGATGTGTTGTATGATGAGGATGATGTGTTGATGAGGATGATGTGAATGAGGATGATGTGATGATGAGGATGATGTGTTGATGATGAGATGATGTGTTGATGAGGATGATGTGTTGATGTTGATGAGGATGATGTGTTGATGAGGATGATGATGAGGATGATGTGTTGAGGTATGATGAGGATGATGTGTTGATGTTGATGAGGATGATGTGTTGATGAGGATGATGTGTTGATGAGGATGATGTGTTGATGATGAGGATGATGTGTTGATGTATGATGATGATGTGTTGATCTATGATGAGGATGATGTGTTGATGAGGATGATATGTTGAGGATGAGGATGATGATGATGATGATGTGTTGATGAGGATGATGTGTTGATGATGAGATGATGTGTTGATGATGAGGATGATGTGTGATGTGTGAGGATGATGTGTTGATGAGGATGATGTGTTGATGAGGATGATGAGGATGATGTTGAGGTATGATGAGGATGATGTGTGTGATGAGGATGATGTGTTGAGGTATGATGAGGATGATGTGTTGTTGAGGTATGATGAGGATGATGTGTTGATGAGTATGATGTGTTGATGAGGATGATGTGTTGAGGTATGATGAGGATGATGATGTATGATGAGGATGATGTGTTGATGAGGATGATGTGTGTTGAGGATGATGATGATGAGATGATGTGTTAAGGTGATGATGAGGATGATGTGTGTGATGAGGATGATGTGTTGATGAGGATGATGTGTTGATGTATGATGAGGATGATGTGTTGATCTATGATGAGGATGATGTGTTGATGAGGATGATATGTTGAGGTATGATGAGGAGAATGTGTTGATGAGGATGATGTGCTGACGTATGATGAGGATGATGTGTTGATGAGGATGATGTGTTGAGATATGATGAGGTTGATGTGTTGATGAGGATGATGTGTTGAGGTATGATGAGGATGATGTGTTGATGAGGATGATGAGGATGATGTGTTGAGGTATGATGAGGATGATGTGTTGAGGTATGATGAGGATGATGTGTTGATGAGGATGATGTGTTGAGGTATGATGAGGATGATGTGTTTAGGTATGATGAGGATGATGTGTTGATGAGGATGATGTGTTGATGAGGATGATGTGTTGATGTATGATGAGGATGATGTGTTGATGTATGATGAGGATGATGTGTTGATCTATGATGAGGATGATGTGTTGATGAGGATGATGTGTTGAGGTATGATGAGGATGATGTGTTGATGAGGTTGATGTGTTGATGAGGATGATGTGTTGAGATATGATGGGGATGATGTGTTGATGAGGATGATGTGTTGATGAGGATGATGTGTTGAGATGATGATGAGGATGATGTGTTGATGAGGATGATGTGTTGATGAGGATGATGTGTTGATGAGGATGATGTGTTGATGAGGATGATGTGTTGAGATATGATGAGGATGATGTGTTGATGAGGATGATGTGTTGATGAGGATGATGTGTTGATGTTATGATGAGGATGATGTGTTGATGAGGATGATGTGTTGATGATGATGATGAGGATGATGTGTTGTTGATGTTATGATGAGGATGATGTGTTGAGTTGTGTGATGAGATGATGTGTTGAAGAGGATGATGTGTTGAGGTATGATGAGGATGATGTGTTGATGATGAGGATGATGTGTTGATAAGGATGATGTGTTGATGTATGATGAGGATGATGTGTTGATGAGGATGATGTGTTGATGAGGATGATGTGTTGATGTATGATGCGGATGATGTATGATGGGGATGATATGTTGATGAGGATGATGTGTTGATGAGGATGATGTGTTGAGGTATGATGAGGATGATGTGTTGATGAGGATGATGTGTTGATGAGGATGATGTGTTGAGATATGATGAGGATGATGTGTTGAGATATGATGAGGATGATGTGTTGAGATATGATGAGGATGATGTGTTGAGATATGATGAGGATGATGTGTTGAGATATGATGAGGATGATGTGTTGAGAGGATGATGTGTTGAGGATGATGTGTTGATGAGGATGATGTGTTGAGTTATGATGTGTTGATGAGGATGATGTGTTGAGATATGATGAGGATGATGTGTTGATGAGGATGATGAGGATGATGTGTTGATGTGTGATGAGGATGATGTGTGATGAGGATGATGTGTTGATGAGGATGATGTGTTGATGTATGATGAGGATGATGTGTTGAGAGATGATGTGTTGAGATATGATGAGGATGATGTGTTGATGAGGATGATGTGTTGATGTGTGATGAGGATGAATGTGATGATGAGGATGATGTGTTGATGAGGATGATGTGTTGATGAGGATGATGTGTTGATGAAGATGATGTGTTGAGTGAGTTGTGATGAGATGATGTGTTGAGATATGATGAGCATGATGTGTTGATGAGGATGATGTGTTGATGATGATGATGTGTGTGATGAGGATGATGTGTTGATGAAGATGATGTGTTGATGAGGATGATGTGTTGATGAAGATGATGTGTTGAGTTATGATGAGGATGATGTGTGATGAGATATGTGAGGATGATGTGTGATGAGGATGATGTGTTGATGAAGATGATGTGTTGATGAGGATGATGTGTTGATGAGGATGATGTGTTGATGAGGATGATGTGTTGATGAGGATGATGTGTTGATGAAGATGATTTGTTGAGTTATGATGAGGATGATGTGATGATGAGGATGATATGTTGATGTATGATGAGGATGATGTGTTGATGAAGATGATGTGTTGATGAGGATGATGTGTTGATGAGGATGATGTGTTGATGAGGATGATGTGTTGATGAGGATGATGTGTTGATGAGGATGATGTGTTGATGAGGATGATGTGTTGATGAGGATGATGTGTTGATGAGGATGATGTGTTGATGAGGATGATGTGTTGATGAGGATGATGTGTTGATGATGATGATGTGTTGATGAGGATGATGTGTTGATGAGGATGATGTGTTGAGTTATGATGAGGATGATGTGATGATGAGGATGATGTGTTGATGAGGATGATGTGTTGAGGTGATGAATGAGTGTGTGTGTGTCCAGTGTGTGTGTGTGTCCAGTGTGTGTGTGTGTGTGTGTGTGTGTGTGTGTCCAGTGTGTGTGTGTGTGTGTGTGTGTCCAGTGTGTGTGTGTGTGTCTGTCCAGTGTGTGTGTCCAGTGTGTGTGTGTGTGTGTCCAGTGTGTGTGTGTCCAGTGTGTGTGTCTGTGTCAGTGTGTGTGTGTCCAGTGTGTGTGTCCAGTGTGTGTGTCCAGTGTGTGTGTGTGTGTGTGTGTCCAGTGTGTGTGTCCAGTGTGTGTGTGTGTGTGTGTGTGTCCAGTGTGTGTGTGTCCAGTGTGTGTGTGTCCAGTGTGTGTGTGTGTGTGTGTGTGTGTGTGTCCAGTGTGTGTGTGTTTGTCCAGTGTGTGTGTGTGTGTGTCAGTGTGTGTGTGTGTTTGTCCAGTGTGTGTGTGTGTGTGTGTGTGTGTCCAGTGTGTGTGTGTGTGTGTGTGTGTGTGTGTGTGTGTGTGTCCAGTGTGTGTGTGTGTGTGTGTGTGTGTGTGTGTGTGTGTGTGTGTGTCCAGTGTGTGTGTGTGTGTGTGTGTGTGTGTGTCCAGTGTGTGTTTGTGTGTCCAGTTTGTGTGTGTGTGTGTGTGTCCAGTGTGTGTGTGTGTGTGTGTGTGTGTGTGTCCAGTGTGTGTGTTTGTGTCCAGTCTGTGTGTGTGTGTGTGTGTGTGTGTGTGTGTGTGTGTGTGTGTGTGTGTGTGTGTGTGTGTGTGTGTGTGTGTGTGTGTGTGTGTGTGTGTGTCGTGGAGGATCGTTACAAAATATAACTCTTCCAAGAACTTGTGAATTCAATATAGGCTTTTAATACAAACATATCAGAAGCCTAGATGGTCTGTGGAACACACCCTTTTCCAGAGCACTGGCTCTGATTTATACACATACAACATATGAGTCCATCTCACATGCAAATTAAGTTACTTCCCTCAGTCCATCTGCCACCATTATATCCCAATATGTGCATCCTGCTTGTTCAGCCCAATAACGCCCATATCTGCTTTCAGTCAAGTTATAATGGTGACAGGACCTCTTCATGTCCCAAAAATAATACATGCCCATCTTATCCTATGGGCCCCTTATGTTCAGCTTGGTGTGGTCTTTGGTATGTCTGTCCTTATTAGGACTTGTAGACTATGTGTCTCTTCATGTCCTAGAAATATATGCCCTATGTCTATCATCCACCCATAGGTCATTTGGCTGACCCCCTCCTTTGTATGTCCCTCTGACCTTGGTATGTCCAGCTGTCCTATGCTCTCATGGCCTTAATTTGGTTTCCTGTCCTATTCAATAGACAATGCATTTTACCAGAATGGCAAATGCACTCTAAGTGTATCTTCCTCTTGTGGTACAGTATTAAGTTTCTCCCTATATGTGCATCTTGCTCTCACAAATCCCTCCTCTGGTACTAATTTAGCACCAAAAACTGCACTAAAAGGACATATAGGGTGGAGGCCAATACCAACAGTTGACAAAAATATTATCAAAAATAAAGCTTACAAATCACCTGGACCAAACATCTCCAGATCCTATTTGAAACATAAAACACTTACAAAACCCAATCAGACCAAACATCTCCAAACAATAACATAGAGAGGAGTAAAAGATCTAGTCTGTAAAGAATAAAACACTTATAATCGTTATATTGTGAAGAAGCAATGAGCATGTAGTTTGCCCACACATCCAGAAACTATCAGCTATTCCTCAATCCTGATTCTTTAACATTTCAAGATATAATGTTACTTGAGTTATATTACCACATTTTACCTTTGTGTTTCATAATCATTACCTTATCAAATTTACAAACTCCTGCAGTTTCTAACACCCAAATAGTTTATTCAATTAACTATAGTGTTTCCCACATCCATCCCATTATCTCCAATTAACTATAGTGTTTCCCACATCCATCCCATTATCTCCAATTAACTATAGTGTTTCCCACATCCATCCCATTATCTCCAATTAACTATAGTGTTTCCCACATCCATCCCATTATCTCCAATTAACTATAGTGTTTCCCACATCCATCCCATTATCTCCAATTAACTATAGTGTTTCCCACATCCATCCCATTATCTCCAATTAACTATAGTATTTCCCACATCCATCCCATTATCTCCAATTAACTATAGTGTTTCCCACATCCATCCCATTATCTCCAATTAACTATAGTGTTTCCCACATCCATCCCATTATCTCCAATTAACTATAGTGTTTCCCACATCCATCCCATTATCTCCAATTAACTATAGTGTTTCCCACATCCATCCCATTATCTCCAATTAACTATAGTGTTTCCCACATCCATCCCATTATCTCCAATTAACTATAGTGTTTCCACATTCCCCCATTATCTCCAATTAACTATAGTGTTTCCATCCATCCCATTATCTCCAATTAACTATAGTGTTTCCCACATCCATCCCATTATCTCCAATTAACTATAGTGTTTCCCACATCCATCCCATTATCTCCAATTAACTATAGTGTTTCCCACATCCATCCCATTATCTCCAATTAACTATAGTGTTTCCCACATCCATCCCATTATCTCCAATTAACTATAGTGTTTCCACATCCATCCCATTATCTCCAATTAACTATAGTGTTTCCCACATCCATCCCTATTATCTCCAATTAACTATAGTGTTTCCCACATCCATCCCATTATCTCCATTAACTATAGTGTTTCCCACATCCATCCCATTATCTCCAATTAACTATAGTGTTTCCCACATCCATCCCATTATCTCCAATTAACTATAGTGTTTCCACATCCATCCCATTATCTCCAATTAACTATAGTGTTTCCCACATCCATCCCATTATCTCCAATTAACTATAGTGTTTCCCACATCCATCCCATTATCTCCAATTAACTATAGTGTTTCCCACATCCATCCCATTATCTCCAATTAACTATAGTGTTTCCCACATCCATCCCATTATCTCCAATTAACTATAGTATCCATCCATTATCTCCAATTAACTATAGTGTTTCCCACATCCATCCCATTATCTCCAATTAACTATAGTGTTTCCCACATCCATCCCATTATCATCCATCCCATTATCTCCAATTAACTATAGTGTTTCCCACATCCATCCCATTATCTCCAATTAACTATAGTGTTTCTCACATCCATCCCATTATCTCCAATTAACTATAGTGTTTCTCACATCCATCCCATTATCTCCAATTAACTATAGTATTTCCCACATACATCCCATTATCTCCATAGCTTTAGAAACATTCATTATTATTATTTTTTTTCCCCTCTTTCTTTTCTTTTACAATAGTAAACCCATCATTATGAGGATCATTCAATTCAGTTCTTATGTTGCACATTCATGTTCTCCGGACATATTTTTTATTTAATTCACTTCTGCCTTTAGTGTTACCTAGTGCCAAACTGCATTCTATGTTACACAAAGCAATGTAGTATCTTCTCTGAATACATTGAACATTTTACATTTAACACATTCTTCAAATGATGCAAGTTCATGTACTATCAAAAGATCAGACAAAGGTGATTTTCTACACAAAATACAATTGTCCATCCTATGTTGATTTCTGCTGTATACTTAGCCCATTCGTACCACTCGTTCTTCACTACTTCTTCTCGTGTGGTGTCCTTGAGTGGTTCAGATTCTGAGATAGATGTCGCTTTTACAATGTTTTTGTCTTGAGGTATATCATTAGAGTTTGTCAAAAAGTTCCAAATGTCAGTAAAGAACCCTCCTGGTTCTGATGCTTTAGGTTTCTTTGTGGGTACATTGGACTGCTTGGTAAGGGCAGTTGATGTTATCTTAGTGGTAGCTACTGTGGTCTTCACAGCAGCTTCCACTGTTGTTGTCGTTCTAGCTACCACAGGCTCTTCCTGTTTAGGTATTGGCGTAGGACCAATTCTAATGACTGAGGTGCTACTCCCTCTCGTTATTTCAACTATTAATTCTTCACCTTCAACTGGTTCAATCTGATTCATGGTGAGCACCCACTCGTCTACTTCTTTGGTTAACGTCAGGTCACTTCCTTTTGGGTCCCAAATGACTTCTCCCTTCTTTTGATGATGTGTCCATCCACAGAGTGCAATATCCGTTAAGGGTTTGATCCTTTTGTTTTCTGTTCTCCTGTTTCAGTTATGTGTTGAGGTGGAACAGAGATTCTAATCTTGTCAGTCTTTCTAGATTGTTTGGCTGGTTTCTCTCTTCTCTTCCTGTTTCCACCCCACATCTTGATTGTGCGTGAGTCTGTTTTTGCTATACTAGCATTCACTGTTACTTCTGTTATGTCAATGTCATTGTTCTTCTGTGGTTCTAACTTCAAGTGTCTGTTAAGGAGACAATTCAAGAGCTGAAAAGTCAATTGTGGGGAAATCCCCATTTTCTTCAGCTTGCTGGACTTTTCCTCCTCTTTGTGGGGTCTCTCCTTCTGTTCCTTGTGAGGCCCTCCTCCTCTTTCCCATTCCCATGGGCTTCCATCTGGAAAGGTGTCAATTTTAGGGAATGATTTAGATGCACTATTGTAAAGTGGCTGTTCCAGGTCAGACTGGGCTTCCATCTGGAAGGGTGTCAATTTTAGGGAAGAGATGTTCCCATTCTGTAGGGGTCCCACTGTGGAGGGCTTCTGTCAAAGAGGTCTGCCACAACAGGTATGTCATCAGGACTATCAGGCATGTTACTCCCTCCCATCCCTGGACTCTCTGGCCCCACAATTGTGAATTCTGGTTGTTCGCAGGTTCTCTCTCCAGTGTTGTCTCTCCTTCGTCTTCTTCTGGGTGCATTAGGCAATGCACCTGTTGTATTTTGGCTTTCACTTGGTCTGCTGTTCTCTTGGCTCCTCCCTGGCGTCTCGATTGCTTTCGCTGTTCCTGCTCCTTCCTGGTGGATCAGCATCCTCCGTATCCTCATCTCTATATGGTTGTGTCCTTCTTTCTGTTGGGACTCAAGTACAGTGCTTCAGATGGTACCATGGTACCACATCTTGCTTCCTTTCACTTGGACAGCCGTGTTTGTTGCTGCGGCCTCCTCGTAGAGTCTAGATCTCCTGGTATCACTGGGAGAGGTCCTTCTGGTCCCCTTGGATCATCAGACATGGAACCTCACGTCCTGGTTCAGGTTTCTGCCTTCTTTCTGTAAGGCATTCAGACTAAGAGACTTATGGCCTCTGTTCTATGATTACTGATTACACCATACATTCTCTTACTTCCATCACTCATCACACAACAAACTGACATTCCAGCTGAAGCTGGCGAACCCTTCTCCATCTGGTTTCCTAAACATAAGACTTGGAAAGCAAAGGACAAAACATAACAGTATTGACAATGTTATGTGTTATGCATGAATATATTCATTAATACTTAAATCTGAGACCATGACAATTCCCACTCTCTCTTCACCTGACTCTATGCCTCTAGGATACTTTTCTGCTGGACTCCACAAAAATGAAAGCCCTGAAAAGCTTCCTCGTGCTTTCACCCAGTCTTCCCCTTTCGGCCCCAGGTTCTGAGAGGTGTTCCCAAATCATGTCATTTTTTACTTAGTTCCCAATCTGCTCTATTTCAACTGATAAGCATGTGCATAACCTTAATCAACATTATTTCTACTTGAAGCAATTCAACGCTGTATCTGCTTTCACATCAAGCCTTCAACATGTTGTTTAGAGTACAACTACCCTAACATCTATCCTTTTTCACATGATGCATTAAGAAATAAAACAAGTAACCCCCAAACTCAACACAGTATGTCTACAGTGGAATCTAGTCTCTCTCTCTCTCTCTCTCTCTCTCTCTCGTTCCACGTCATGGTGTTTTCAAGCTCACCCATTATTCAGCTGGACCTTACTTCTTGTGAGACGTATGCACCCACCAAAGAGAGACATGACGATCTTTACCACTGCAGGTGCTGTAAGAAGTATACCCCCAGCCTGGTGTATCTTGATGTACACTCAGTCTCCAGAATTCAGCCCATGCCCTTCCATCTGGCCTCTTATGTGCTGTTTTTTCCTGAGGACATAGACACTAACACATGGGTTATTTCCTGACAACAGACTTTCTTCTTATAGCAAAATCACAAAATCTTAATTTTTAAATAACAGCACTATGTAAACATTCTGTCTCAAATACCTGGCCTCCTGCCACAAAAACATTCGTAATGATAGCAAAATGATTGTCCCTACAGCAACTGCTGTAAGAATAACATATAATCAGTCAAGTGTCTTCCAGTTGGAAGAATATCCAATCCTAACAAAACTAAGTCCTAAGCTTCTTAAACTTTTGCTCTAGTGTTCAAAATGCCTTATTTATTTTACCTTAATCTAGGTATGTGTATTGTTCTATTTACTTTAGAATTGTCCCTATTTTATATCCCTTTATTTTTAAAAGACCAACTGTCCTTCACTTTTCTGTGAGTTATCTTGTCTATTAATATACATTGTTTCTAGAAATAACACCCCTCCGCTACCATAACCTTCATGTATGACCCCCTAATGTAGTTACAGTTTTTCTAACCCATAATACATAAGTCACTACTCCTAATTTCCTTCCATAGTTTGATACATATTTAAACATTCTCAAATCATTTTTAGTCCATTTATATCAGTCCCTCCTCAGGAACAATGTACACACTTATTTTCCTCAAAACAAAAATAAATTGACCAAACAAGAAAAATAGAAAAGTAAATTATAATAACTGCATATTTGTAATAAATTACCACTATTTGTAATGTAATTAAACCTGGGGTAAACGTCCATCCGTTTCGTTCTATGCCCATGTTATGTTGGTCTCTTTCTTCTTCATCCTTGGGTGTTATCGCACAACAGACTATACATTTTATTCAATTTACTTATATCATTCCAATTGATCATTCCAATTACAATGACATTGTATAACAAAAGAAACAAAAACCTTTAGTCTAATATTCTGTAAATTCTGACCATCAACCTGTCTCAGGATTAGTTTCCAGAGCTTCCCAAGGCCTAGTAAATTTAAACAGTCCTATATCTAAATCAGAACTAAATGTTTATAAATTGTCCAACCCAATATTCAGGATAACAGTCCTTAGTGCTTACTTTAACTCAAATTTGACCTTCTCAATTCAATACACATAATCCCTTTTATAATTAACATTTATACTAAAATCTTTTAGTACCAGTAATATCTATTTTCCAATACGCCCTTTTGTCTCTGTTTTTCTGTCATGAGTGGCCTGGTGATAAAAGGTCATTACCCCAATCCCCTTTAGTCTTTCTTCTCCCAGCACATATCATTCCCGCATGTCTATTTTAGATACAGTTCACAGGTCATCAGACACAGTTGTCCCTCACTATTCAGCCAGTAGGGTGGGTTTGAGTTTCACACACACTTGTTGTGGTGATAATCCCCCCCCCATGCATTAAAGCATTCTGACGTCACCTTCCATGATAACTCCCTTATTCTACTCTCAGACGAGTTACAGATGATGTAGTTATCAACATAACCTCGCAGAGACCCCCACTCCAATAAACCATTTGGAGTAACTCATCCCTTGTAAACATATATTTCCCTTTTATATGCAGAATGAACAAAGCACATTTGTGTATTTACCCAAAGACCATAACACAAGGGAACTGATAATTTCTCCTATGAACCCACGTTAAATAAAAAATAAACCTATTTGAATAACTAGTCAATTTAAGATTACAACTCTTCATCATTTTCCCAAGGAAATAATAGAATTTCAAAGTGATTGTACACTTACACAATAGAGACTGGTGTTTCTCAATCATTTTATAATTAAATCCCACCTGTTCCAACAATTTCTAGTGAAGTTGATCAGTCTTCACGGGAAATTCTTAGGGTTCAGGGCATTTGACACCATTAAAATGTTTCCACTCCCTTTTCTTTAGAAACAACTTAAATACATTTTCAAAAACATTTCCATCCTTCTGCATACCCAATTTGAAACTGAATTGAAAAAACCCTTCCAAAAGTAATCCACTATCGCATATTCATTCCCGGTATAAGGCGTATTGGTTACTAGTGAATCATAGGCCAAGAACACACAGGAGCTGTCCTCACTTATCCGGAACTCCAGTTATAGCCTTATCCAGATACTAAGACTTTTAAAGTGGCCGAATATCTCTAACTGCTTTCCTCAGTACCACGGTCTCCAATTACATTTTGACCAGAGAAAATGTAACCCTTTTTTTTTCTGGAAAAGAAATGTACATTTCGTTAACATTCACAATGTTACCTTTTAAATCAGCAAGCCGATAGTATTACATATATATTGATTTTATTCTATAAGCGTCTTAACAGTTTCAGAGAATGACAGTATAGAATGTCTAAATGAAAATCCCCTTACTCTTCCTGAGCAATAAAAGTTTTAGCCCAGAACACATAGTTACTTCCTGATCCCAGGTTATCTGTATCTGTCACGACTTCTGCCGAAGTCGTTGCCTCTCCTTGTTCGGGCGCTGCTCGGCGTTCGACGTCACCGGACTTCTAGCCATCATTGATCCATTTTCCATTGGTTTTGTCTTGTCTTCCCACACACCTGTTTTCAATCCCATTCATTACCTGTTGTGTATTTAACCCTCTGTTTCCCCTCATGTCTTTGTCAGAGATTCTTCTATTGTCAGTGTAGTTTAATGTTGTATAGGTGCGCGTCGGGTCCTCGTACCCATGTTTGTTTGTATGTGTACATTTTAGTGTGATGGAGCATACTACGTGGACTTTATTAAAATACTCAATTTTACACTCCTTTTGACTCTCCTGCGCCTGACTTCCCTGCCACCTATACACCTACCTATGCCTGACAGTATCTTGCCCTCAGATATTGATAACACCAATATGTTAAATGCACTCTCTTTCTCAAATTACACCCAGTTAACTGTCAGAGAGGCCTGCGCATTCCTCTTCCTATCAGTTGGTCACAGACACACAGCCTGTTCTTCCTCTTTTTTCTAATCTGCTCATTCTTCACATGGAATTGTCATTCATTCGTTTATTTTTCACATCTTTTGTTTTACCTAGAACGACCTATAGTTTCTTACCTACTGACTTAATTAACTTCCTCTACATAAGCCGGTATTATCCAATAGGATTTTCACGCATACCCTTCGCTTTACCTAAAACTACCTATAGTTTTGTACCTACTGACTTGATTCACTTCCTCTACATAAGCCGGGTTTATCCTACAGGATATTTCACAATATGACGAGACTACTGCCTAACCGGGTCAGTCTGTCTTCATACCCATACCCTTCATAACCATTCTTCACCCACCCAATACTGGCCTCTATTTGTATTAGAGCAATATCGTGGCGTGACCTACCGATTTACAGACCCCCGTTTAGCTAGACGGAGTGTTTTTATCCGCAGGATTTATTCTGCAGTTGAACCAAATCGGGTCAGAGTTCTTCTGCTTCCTATTTATTCACCTGTTCAGTCCTCCTCTTTTCAACAGGAGCGGTAGCCGTGAATACACCACCCAACCCCTTTCTAATCTTTTTCTTAAAGGGTGGTATTCGTTGACTTTTCTACATATTTATTTATATGTTTATGACCCTATGAGAAGGCAGCAGCTGCCCCACACCAGGCCAGGCAGCTCAGCCAGAGAGCGCAAACAACCGCACCTAGTCAAACCACACAAGGTCCCCAAATGAATGGCTCGGTGAGAGGGGCAGTCTGAATCACACACACCCAACACAGGTCACCCGCTCAGGTTGATTGGGCTGCGTTGTACACACATCCCAAAACAAATCCCGAGACAGTCGAGCAGAATCAGACGGAACAACTCCCCTCAACCAACCCAAACACGTGGGTCCGTTCGAACCGACCGATCAGAACGAGTGCAAGCCCCCTCCGCTAAACGCCCGACACCCGCAAGGTTCACAGCCCCTAGTCGCTTAGTCCTTACACCTGCACATATATGTTTATATATCTATTTTTAACAACCCCCAAAATCACACATGCATGCAATTCATTGAATTCAAAAGTTCTTCAACATTTACTGGGTTTTTAGTAAATTTTAAAGAGAGACCTACGTGACGCCCTTCTCGCTGAGACAGGATCTCTGAAGCTATACAAACATTTCAACTACGTAAGAACAAGCTTACCTTTTTATAGTTGTGTGGCCACATTTGCTTGCAAGATTGTCCAAAGGAACTATCACCAGCCCGGAACGTCAATCTTTGCGATCCCTTGGTCTCCTGGCAAAAAGCTCGCCAAATTATGTTGTGGAGAATCATTTCAAAATGTAACACTTACAAGAACTGTGAATTCAATATAGGCTTTTAATACAAACATATCAGAAGCCTAGATGGTCCGTGAACACACCCTTTTCCAGAGCACTGGCTCTGATTTATACACATACAACATATGAGTCCATCTCACATGCAAATGAAGTTACTTCCCTCAGTCCATCTGCCACCATTATCTCCCAATCTGTGCTTCCTGCTTGTTCATGTCCAATAACGCCCATATCTGCTTTCAGTCAAGTTATAATGGTGACAGGACCTCTTCATGTCCCAAAAATATACATGCCCATCTTATCCTATGGGCCCTTATGTTTGGCTTGTCCTTATTTGGACTAGTAGACTATGTGTCTCTTCTGTTCATGTCCTAAAAATATATGCCCTATGTCTATAGTCCATCCGTTGGTCATTTGGCTGACCCCCTCCTTTGTATGTCCCTCTGACCTTGGTTTGTCCAGCTGTCCTATGCTCTCATGGCCTTACTCTGGCCTCCTGTCCTATACAATAGACAATGCATTTTACCAGAATGGCAAATACACTGAGTGCATCTTTCTCTTGTGTTACAGTATTATGTTTCTCCCTATATGTACATCTTTCTCCCACAATGCCCACCCAGACCCTCCCCTATGGTTTAGCTTGTGCGGTCGGAGTCCGCACCTTGGGGAGGGGGGCTGTCACGTTCTGACCATAGTTATTTTGTGCTTTCCTTGTTTTAGTATTGGTCAGGACGTGAGCTGGGTGGGCATTCTATGTTATGGTTCTCAATCAGAGGCAGGTGTTAGTCATTGTCTCTGATTGGGAACCATATTTAGGTAGCCTGTTTTGTGTTGTGTTTTGTGGGTGGTTGTTTCCTGTCTTTGTGTTTACTGCACCAGATGGGGCTGTTTCGGTTTTTGCCACGTTTATTGTTTTGCAGTTTGTTCATGTTAAGTGTCTCTTATTAAAGAACCATGAACTTCAACCACGCTGTGTTTTGGTCCTCCTTCCCAGGAAGAAAGCCGTTACACCCAAACCTTAACCATTCATAATGAGGCCCTAAACATTCTGTTATAACTCTATCCCAAACCTTAACCATTCATAATGAGGCCCTAAACATTCTGTTATAACTCTATCCCAAACCTTAACCATTCATAATGAGGCCCTAAACATTCTGTTATAACTCTATCCCAACCTTAACCATTCATAATGAGGCCTAAACATTCTGTTATAACTCTATCCCAAACCTTAACCATTCATAATGAGGCCCTAAACTTTCTGTTTTAACTCTATCCCAAACCTTAACCATTCATAATGAGGCCCTAAACATTCTGTTATAACTCTATCCCAAACCTTAACCATTCATAATGAGGCCCTAAACATTCTGTTATAACTCTATCCCAAACCTTAACCATTCATAATGAGGCCCTAATCTTAATGTTTAAACTCTAAAACCTTAACCATTCATAATGACGCCCTAAACATTCTGTTTAAACTCTTCCCAAACCTAACCATTCATAATGAGGCCCTAAACCTGTTTTAACCATTCCATTCATAATGAGGCCCTAAACATTCTGTTTTAACTCTATCCCAAACCTGAACCATTCATAATGAGGCTAATCTTAATGTTTAAACTCTATCCCAACCCTTAACCATTCATAATGAGGCCCTAAACATTCTGTTATAACTCTATCCCAAACCTTAACCATTCATAATGAGGCCCTAAACATTCTGTTATAACTCTATCCCAAACCTTAACCATTCATAATGAGGCCCTAAACATTCTGTTATAACTCTATCCCAAACCTTAACCATTCATAATGAGGCCTTAATGTTTAAATCTAAACATTAACCATTTTATCTATCCCAAACCTTAACCATTCATAATGAGGCCCTAAACATTCTGTTTAAACTCTATCCCAAACCTTAACCATTCATAATGAGGCCCTAAACATTCTGTTATAACTTCTGTTTTCTGTTTAAACTCTATCCCAAACCTTAACCATTCATAATGAGGCCCTAAACATTCTGTTATAAACTCTATCCCAAACCTTAACCATTCATAATGAGGCCCTAAACATTCTGTTATAAATCCCAAACCTTAACCATTCATAATGAGGCCCTAAACTTAATGTTTAAACTCTATCCCAAACCTTAACCATTCATAATGAGGCCCTAAACTTTATATTTTAACTATTTTTCCATCGCTAACGGCCCGTCTCAGCCCTTTAACCTCTTGAAACTCTGGGGGCTCTATTTCATCTTTGGATGAAAAACGTTCCCGTTTTAAACAAGATATTTTGCCACAAAAAGATGCTCGACTATGCATATAATTGATAGCTTTGGAAAGAAAAAACTCTGGATTTTCCAGAACTGCAAAGATATTGTCTGTGGGTGCCCTAGAACGGGAGCTACAGGCAAAACCAAGATGAAACGGCAACCAGGAAATCAGCAGGATTTTTGAGGCTCTGTTTTCCATTGTCTCCTTATATGGCTGTGAATGCGAGAGGAATGAGCTTGCCCTATCTATCGTTTCCCCAAGGTGTCTGCAGCATTGTGACGTATTTGTAGGCATATCATTGGAAGATTGACCATAAGAGACTACATTTTCCAGGTGTCCGCCCGGTGTCCTCCGTCGAATTTGGTGCGTCATTTTCAGCTGCTGGTATTTTCCATGCGCTTCTGAGGGGAAAGCAGGCTTCCACGAACTGCATATCAATGAAGAGATATGTGAAAAAACACCTTGAGGATTGATTCTAAACAACGTTTGCCATGTTTCGGTCGATATTATGGAGTTAATTCGGAAAAAGTTTGACGTTTTGGTGACTGAATTTTTGGTTCGTTTCAGCCAAATGTGATGTACAAAACGGAGCGATTTCTCCTACACAAAGATTCTTTCAGGAAAAACTGAACATTTGCTATGTAACTGAGAGTCTCCTCTTTGAAAACATCCGAAGCTCTTCAAAGGTAAATTATTTTATTTGGTTGTTTTATTTGGTATTTGGTTATCTGGTTTTTGTGAAAATGTTGCGTGCTAAATGCTACGCAAAATGCTAAGCTAGCTTGCAATAATCTTACACAAATGATTGATTTGCTATGGTTCAAAAGCATATTTTGAAAATCTGAGATGACAGTGTTGTTAAGAAAAGGCTAAGCTTGAGGGCAGGCGCATTATTTTCATTTTATTTGCGATTTTCAGAAATCGTTAACGTTGCGTTATGCTAATGAGCCTGAGGCTTTATTCACGATCCCGGATCCGGGATGGGGAGTATCAAGAGGTTTTAACACATTGTGTTAACACAGGCTGGGCCAACTATCATCACAATACATTGTGTTAACACAGGCTGGGCCAACTATCATCACAATACATTGTGTTAACACAGGCTGGGCCAACTATCATCACAATACATTGTGTTAACACAGGCTGGGCCAACTATCATCACAATACATTGTGTTAACACAGGCTGGGCCAACTATCATCACAATACATTGTGTTAACACAGGCTGGGCCAACTATCATCACAACACATTGTGTTAACACAGGCTGGGCCAACTATCATCACAACACATTGTGTTAACACAGGCTGGGCCAACTATCATCACAACACATTGTGTTAACACAGGCTTGGCCAACTATCATCACAACACATTGTGTTAACATAGGCTTGGCCAACTATCATCACAACACATTGTGTTAACATAGACTTGGCCAACTATCATCACAACACATTGTGTTAACACAGGCTGGGCCAACTATCATCACAACACATTGTGTTAACACAGGCTTGGCCAACTATCATCACAACACATTGTGTTAACATAGGCTTGGCCAACTATCATCACAACACATTGTGTTAACACAGGCTGGGCCAACTATCATCACAACACATTGTGTTAACATAGGCTTGGCCAACTATCATCACAACACATTGTGTTAACACAGGCTGGGCCAACTATCATCACAACACATTGTGTTAACATAGGCTGGGCCAACTATCATCCCAACACATTGTGTTAACACAGGCTTGGCCAACTATCATCACAGCACATTGTGTTAACACAGGCGTGACCAACTACAGTGGGGCAAAAAGCATTTAGTCAGCCACCAATTGTGCAAGTTCTCCCACTTAAAAAGATGAGAGAGGCCTGTAATTTTCATCATAGGTACACTTCAACTATGACAGACAAAATGAGGAAAAAAATCCAGAAAATCACATTAATTAATTTATTTGCAAATTATGGTGGAAAATAAGTATTTGGTCAATAACAAAAGTTTACACAGCAACTCGTATCTCTCAGAGAGTCACTATTCCACTGAGACCTAATTGAAACACAAAGCAGAAAATGGAATCAGAGCTGTGTGTGTCATTCCTTATCTAAAGTCCTGTTAACTCTCTCACAAAAACACACACGTAAAAACGCTTGCACGCACACACACACACACACACACACACACACACACACACACACACACACACACACACACACACACACACACACACAGACACACACTGGACACACACACACACACACACACACACACCCCTCCAGCTCAATCTAGCCATCTCTGGTCACTGTCAGCAGCTAGTTAATGAGAAGGGGACTAAAATCAATATACACCTTGGGAGGAATTACCTGTCTGTCTGTCTGTCTGTCTGTCTGTCTGTCTGTCTGTCTGTCTGTCTGTCTGTCTGTCTGTCTGTCTGTCTGTCTGTCTGTCTGTCTGTCTGTGTGTCTGTCATTGTGTGTGTGTGTCCTTTATCTTCCTCAGTGGGGAAAGAGAGAAATGAAGAAGTACATTTAAAGACGAACGTCGTCCTGAATCATTTCTGCTGACTAATCTCTCCCTCCTTCTCTCTCTCTCTCTCTTGCTCTCCCTCCACAGCAACAGTAATCTCTCAGAGTCACTGATGTCACCCAGCCCATCAGGGCTCAACAGCAACAGTAATCCAATCCTCTCCTCCTCCCCTCCACAGCAACAGTAATCTCTCTCCCTCTCTCTCTTGCTCTCCCTCCACAGCAAAGTAACTTCCACAGCATCCTCTCTCTCTTCCCTCTCCTTCTCCACAGAACAGTCTCTCCTTCTCTCCCTCTGTTCTGACTCTCTCTCCCTTCTCCCTCCACAGCAACAGTAATCTCTCAGTCACTGATGTCACTCAGGGCTCAAAGGGGCACAAATTACTCTCTCTCGCTTTCTCTCGTCTCCTTCTTCTCTCCTCTCCCTCTCCCTCCACAGCCAGCCCCTCTTCTCTGAGTCTCTCCACTCCCTCTGTTCTGACTCTCCCTCTCTCTCTCTCTTTCCCTCTGTTCTGACTCTCTACCCTCTGTTCTGACTCTCCCTCTCTCTTTTTCCCTCTGTTCTGACTCTCTACCCTCCCTCTCTCTTTTCCCTCTGTTCTGACTTCCTCCCCTCCCTCTCTCTCTTTTTCCATCTGTTCTGACTCTCCCCTCCCTCTGTCCTGACTCTCTCCCTCCCTCTCTCTCTTCCATCTGTTCTGACTCTCACCCCTCCCTCTGTTCTGACTCTCTACCCTCCCTCTCTCTCTTTCCCTCTGTTCTGACTCTCTCTCTTTCACTCTGTTCTGACTCTCTACCCTCCCTCTCTCTCTCTCTTTCCCTCTGTTCTGACTCTCTACCCTCCACTACCCTCCCTCTCTCTCTTTCCCTCTGTTCTGACTCTCTACCCTCCCTCTCTCTCTCTTGTCCTCTGTTCTGACTCTCTACTCTCCCTCTGTGATATCTACGTTTTTTTTTAAATAAAAGTGTTCACACAAAGTGAACCGTTTTTGCTTTGTAATCATGGGTTATTGTGTGTAGATTGATGAGGGAAAAACACATTTAATCAATTTTAGAATAAGGCTGTAATGTGACACAATGTGTAAAAAGGGGTCTGAATACTTTCTGAATGTTTCTGCATATCAGTATATTAGAGAGAGAGAGAAGAGAGGGCAGAGAGCATTAGAGAGAGAGAGAGAGAGAGAGAGAGAGGGGGGGAGAGGGAGAGAGCGGAGAGCAGGCTGAGAGAGCAGTGAGAAGAGAGAGAGAGCAGAGAGAACAGAGAGAAGAGAGAGAGCAGAGAACAGAGAGAAGAGAGAGCAGAGAAAGCAGAGGGAGAGAGAGCAGAGAGAAGAGAGAGAGCAGAGAGCAGAGAGAAAAGAGAGCAGAGAAAGCAGAGGGAGAGAGAGAGCAGAGAGAACAGAGAGAAGAGAGAGAGCAGAGAACAGAGAGAAGAGAGAGCAGAGAAAGCAGAGGGAGAGAGGGAGAGCAGAGAGAACAGAGAGAGAGAGAGCAGAGAACAGAGAGCAGAGAACAGAGAGAGAGCAGACAGAGCAGAGGGAGAGAGAGAGCAGAGGGAGAGAGAGCAGAGGGAGAGAGAGCAGAGAACAGAGAGAGCAGAGAGAAGAGAGAGAGACAGCAGATAATGAGAGCAGAAAGAGAGAGAGCAGAGAGAGAGCAGGGAAAAGCAAGAGAGCAAATAGAGAGGGCAGAGGGCAGTGGGAGAGAGAAGAGAGCAGAGAGCAGAGGGAGAGAGAAGAGACCAGATAGGGAGAGCAGAGAGAGCAGAGTGAGCAGAGAGAGAGGAGAGAACAGAGATAGAGCAGAGAGAGCAAGCAGAGAGCAGGCTGAGAGAGCAGCGAGAGAAGAGAGAGAGCAGAGACAGCAGAGAGAGCGAGCAGAGAGAGAGAGAGAACAGAGAGGGCAGAGAGGGCAGAGAAAGAGAGAGAGAGAGAGGAAGAGCAGAGAGCAGAGAGAGCAGATAAAATAGAGAGCAGCAGAGCAGAGAGTCAAGAGAGCAGAGGGAGCAGAGGGAGGGAGAGAGAGCAGAGAACAGAGAGATAGCAGAGAGCAGATAGAGCAAATGGAGGAAGAGCAGAGAGAGCAGAGAACAGAGAGAAGAGAGATAGCAGAGGGAGAGAGAGAGCAGAGAACAGAGAGAGCAGAGGCAGAGAGAGCACAGAGAGAGCAGAGAGAGAGCAGAGAGAGCAGAGCATAAAGAGAGCAGAGAGAGAGAGGAGAGAGAGCAGAGAATAGATAGCAGAGAGAGCACAGAGAGCAGAAAGAGAGCAGAGAGCAGGCTGAGAGAACAGAGAGTGCAGAGTGAGCAGAAAGAGAGCATAGAAGAGAGCAGAGAGAGAGCAGAGAAAAGAGAAAGAGCAGAGTGATAGAACAGAGAGGAGAGAGAGAGAGGGAGCAGAGAGGCTGAGAGCAGAGACAGATCAGGGAGAGCAGAGAGGAGAGAGAGAGAAAGCATAGAGAGAGAGCAGAGAGATCAGAGGAAGTGAGAGAGCAGAGAGAGAGGAAAGCAGAGAGAGAACAGAGAGAGCAGAGAGAGAACAGAGAGATATAGTGACCCTGCATCACAACACTCTGTTGCTATAGTGAACCTGCATCACAACACTCTGTTGCTATAGTGAACCTGCATCACAACACTCTGTTGCTATGACCCTGCATCACAACACTGTTGCTATAGTGACCCTGCATCACAACACTCTGTTGCTATAGTAACCCTGCATCACAACACTCTGTTGTACTAATTGTACAATTTGTTTAATTCTATTCCACATATTTAATTGTTTTGTATTTCATTTCATATGTGTTTCATGTTTCAACCAGTCGCAGGTTAACGTCAACCTGACAGAGGAAACGTAAAATCAATAAACAAACTGTTTTCACAATTAACAGGCCTTTTCTTGTTTCAAGTATGTTTTATTATGAAAAGTACAATATATCCTTGTATACTTGTACAACTATGGTACAGGACCCGGAATATGTCCATATATAATTGTATATAATTGTACAATTTGTTATTCAACATAAAATACATGTTATTGTAAGAGGTCCTGGGTCAAGGTCACAATTTTAGGAAGAAGAGTGTGTTTTTTAGTCCAGTGTGTGTGTGTGTGTGTGTGTGTTCTACTGTCCAGTATGTGTGTGTGTTTGTGAGTCCAGTGTGTGTGTTTGTCCAGCATGTGTGTTTGTCCAGTGTGTGTTCAGTGTGTGTGTGTGTCAAGTGTGTGTGTGTGTTTGTGTGTGTGTGTGTGTGTCAGTGTGTGTGTGTCCAGTGTGTGTGTGTGTTCAGTGTGTGTGTGTGTGTGTGTGTCAGTGTGTGTGTGTGTGTCTAGTGTGTGTGTGTGTGTGTGTGTGTGTGTGTGTGTGTTCTGTGTGTGTGTGTGTTGTGTGTTCAGTGTGTGTGTGTGTCTAGTGTGTGTGTGTGTGTGTGTGTGTGTGTTGTGTGTGTCCAGTGTGTGTGTGTGTCTAGTGTGTGTGTGTGTTTCAGTGTGTGTGTGTGTGTGTGTGTGTGTGTGTGTTCAGTGTGTGTGTGTGTTCAGTGTGTGTGTGTGTGTGTGTGTGTGTGTCAATGTGTGTGTGTGTGTGTGTGTGTGTATGTTCAGTGTGTGTGTGTGTGTGTGTCAATTGTGTGTGTGTGTGTTTGTGTCCAGTGTGTGTGTGTGTGTGTGTTTGTGTCAGTGTGTGTGTGTCTGTGTTTGTGTGTTTGTGTCCAGTGTGTGTGTGTGTGTCTAGTGTGTGTGTGTTCAGTGTGTGTGTCTGTGTTTGTGTGCTTGTCCAGTGTGTGTGTGTGTGTGTGTGTTTGTGTGTTCCAGTGTGTGTGTGTGTGTGTGTGTAGTCCAGTGTGTGTGTTTGTCCAGTGTGTGTGTGTTTGTGTCCAGTGTGTGTGTGTGTGTGTCAGTGTGTGTGTGTGTCAGTGTGTGTGTGTGTGTGTGTTGTCCAGTGTGTGTGTGTGTGTGTAGTGTGTGTGTCAGTATGTGTGTGTGTGTGTGTGTAGTGTGTGTGTGTGTGTTCAGTGTGTGTGTGTGTGTGTGTGTGTGTGTGTCCAGTGTCTGTGTGTGTCTAGTTTGTGTG
>NW_027008417.1:0-100368 GCF_036934945.1 Oncorhynchus masou masou | reverse complement strand
TTCAAGACAAAACTGCTCCAGCTCCTTCTAGTTGGATGGGTTCCGCTGTTCTCATGTCTGAGTCCTTTAGGTGCCTTTTACTGAGGAGTGGCTTCCGTCTGGCCACTCTATCATAAAGGTCTGATTGGTGGAGTGCTGCAGAGATGGTTGTCCTTCTGGAAGGTTCTCCCATCTCCACAGAGGAACTGGAGCTCTGTCAGAGTGACTATCAGGTTCATGGTCACCTTCCTGACCAATGCCCTTCTCCCCTGAATGCTCAGTTTGGCCCGGGCGGCCAGCTGTAGGAAAAGTCTTGGTGGTTCCAAACTTCTTCCATTTAAGAATGATGGAGGCCAATGTGATCTTGGGGACCTTCAATGCTGCAGGCAGTTTTTGGTATCCTTCCCCAGATCTGTGCCTCGACACAATCCTGTCTCTGAGCTCTACGGACATTTCCTTCGACCTCATGGCTTGGTCTTTGCTCTGACATGCACTGTCAACTGTGGGACCTTAGGTATGTGCCTTTCCAAATCATGTCCAATCAATTGAATTTACCACAGGTGGACTCCAATCATGTTGTAGAAACATCTCAAGGATGATCAAGGGAAACAGGATGCACCGGAGCTCAATTTCGAGTCTCATAGCAAAGGGTTTGAATACTTATGTAAATAAGGTATTTCTGTTTTTTTCCATATTAAATTGCAAAAATGTCTAAAAAACTGTTTTTGCTTTGTCATTATAGGATATTGTGTGTCGATTGATGAGGAAAATGTTGTCTGTAATCCATTTTAGAATAAGGCTGTAGCGTAAAAAATGAAATGTGTAAAAAGTCAAGGGGTCTGAATACTTTCCAAATGCACTGAAGCAGACTATAAGATATATCTTATTACAGTTTAGGCCTACCTTGTTATTTTCTTCCATCTGGCAATATCATATTAATGGATTAAATCTATTTAGTTGTTGCTAGTATTTCTATTAATTGTTTGAAAATACAAGTATTATCTACTTTCTGAAGGACAGCCAAGTTGATAGGCAACATAGAACCTACAGACAATTATGACATCATTGGAACACATGCACGTGTCACAAACACCTTTAGCCCAAAAAAGCAGTGTAGCAGTGCTGCCCAAGCTGGGGGCGATACACTTTTATTAGGCTTTTATTCAGATTCACAAACAATGCTCTACTTGAAGTCAATGAGTAAACATGTAGCAACATGGCTGAGCTTTAACGTGTAAGTAGAAGTTGACACTAACCATATGTATAATCCTAAAATGCTTGCCCTAAATACCAGTCTAGAACCCAGGTATGTCTCCTGCTATTTATAGTATCTTTCAAGTACATCTTATTACAGTTTAGGCCTATCTTATTATTTTCTTCCATCTAGCAATATCATTTTAAGGGCAAATACACACACATGTGTTGTAGGCCAATGAACTCCATAGTTTTAATCAGAGTTTATAATAAGGAAGGGGAATTCTGTAACAGTTTATGACATCAAAGGTATGGCAGCTATGGAGAATCATTTTCAAAACAATGTCCAAAGCGGGAAATCATTGGATGTGATTCATTCGATTCTATGCAATTTCATCTTTGAGGACTGACATGGAAGCAACCATTACACAACCCTGAACTCAATAACCCCACCCCAGTTTCAGAAGAGATATCAAACCATATCTTGTCATTCTGTATTACATCCATCACAACTGGACAGTGATGGATGGCTATATGGAGCATCCTTGTCCATCATGTTCAGTGTGTTAGTGCTCTCACCACAGCGAGGCAGCAGAGTACCAGTTGAGGTAGGTGCAGGCAGAGCGTAGTAATTAAAGGCAGTGTCCAATGTATAAGAGGTAGCCTATCCATCCCCATATCAACACCTGCAGCATCTCATGACACGCGCTCACACTCCCCCATTTACCACAACTTCCAAACTAACTGGACCTAAAACAATGTGTAACTTCGTGGCCATTCCAAGTCAGGATCACACCTATTACCAAATAGCTAAAGAGGATAAACCACAAATAAATTCATGTTTCCTAAAACAATGTGTAACTTCGTGGCCATTCCAAGTCAGGATCACACATATTACCAAATAGCTAGAGGATAAATCACAAATAAATTCATGTTTTGTAGGGGGAGTTGACGATTATGTGGTGGTTGTTTCACTATCGATGATGAAATTGCATTAAATCAAAAGAGTCAGACCCAATGATTTACTGTTCGTAAGGACAGAGTGCCACTAGTAATATTGAACATTAAGTCGAAATGTAGCAAGGGGAGTTCAAGATCCAAGATCACATTTTCTTTCTATGTTTTAGCCCATCTGTCAAGTGTTGGTTGTCCAGTAAAAAACTCAAACTTCGAATTAAGATTATCAATCAGATTCTGTGATCAATGTGAATCTGTGAACAGTCTTGTGAATCTTTACTAGAGTCCCCATTAGCTAACGCCATAACGTTAGCTAATCTTCATGTGGTCCAACATCAATTGATAAGACATTACAAACAATTACAAATTAAGACTTTACAAACATTTAACAAGTAGACAATACAGACAATTAAAATACCTGACATTCAACATTCAGTTGATGCTTTGTAGGTGATGCAATAGCTGTAAACTATAGAGCTCGTGGCCAAGGTGAGTTAAGCGGCTGGAGTGGTTTCCTGTATGCCCATGCTGCACATAGCCCACCCCAATGCACTAGTTAGCCTAGTAAACAAGCCTAAACACCGCGGGTAAATTGCCACTATTCACTGTTACAGGGGTCAGAGATCACAGCCAGAAGCCTACCAACGGGCTACAACTGTTCAGTATTGTTGTCTAATTTATGGACATCGACTATGTGACTTTTTTAAACTATCAAGTAGGCCCAACACAGCTTCAGAAGATGTAGGTACATTTGACCAATATTCATGTATCCATTTTTCAGTTAGCATGGTCATGTTACCTTTCACGTGAGAAATATTAACCAAAGCATCATTTTCCCTTGCTTATCTCCTTCAAAATACTGCAAGCTACAGAGCTATATAAATAATGACTGTATTGGCATGATTCCATACCTTATTATTGACTTCAATTGGAGGTGCAATTCACTCCTTTTGACGAGTAGGTTTGGTCCTCATTTCCAGAGCAAATGTGCAACAGTTCTACACACACATATTTAACTGTCTGTTTTCATTACATCATCAACTACCTTTGTTACATCACAAAGCCAGCTGGCTAAATCTGGCACATTTACAGAAATACAGTAGATTGTCCCTGTCAAATACATTTGATAAAAAATAAATGTCCAAAACAAATAGTGGTGGAAAAAGTCCTCAATCAGTCAGTTGCAAACAGTATGACTCAAGTAAATGTGAAAGTTGCCCAGTAAAATACTACTTGGGAAGTATTTGGTTTGAAATATTCTCAAGTATCAAAAGTTAAAATAGTAAAAAAATTAAGCAAAGCAGACAACACAATTGTATTGCTTTTTTTGAATGTAAGAATAGCCAGGGGCACACTCCAACACTTAGACATAATTTATAAAATATGCATTTGTGTTTATTGAGTCTGCCAGATCAGAGGTAGGGGATGTTCTCTTGATAAGTGTGTGAATTGGACCATTTTCCTGTCATACAAAGCATTTAAAATGTACTTTTGGGTATCAGGGAAAGTGGATGGAGTCAAAAGTACATTTTTGTCCTTTATGAATGTACTGAAGTTGCCAAAAATATAAATAGTTAAAGTACAGATACCCCCAAAACGATTTAAATCATTTTTACTTAAGTACTTTGCACCACTGAAAACAAACCTTTTCTAATGTCTCTATATCACTGGCTTGCAGGGTTTTCACCATTGACCCTTCATGTAATGGTATCGAAGTTCAAGATCCATCTTGGCTTAATGTAGGTAACAAGTATTGAAGGTGTATAACTTCAACTTTTGTTAGACAACGTTCACGTTCGTAATGATAGTTTATTACACTTGTCTGAGCAGTCAAACTGGTATGAAAAATATCCCATTCATAATAGAAAAGACAATGTTCAGAATACCTGGAGTGACAATTGATGGAAAGGGTTTACAGCATTACAAAAGTTTGATTAAAAACAGAATATTTATTCACTCACAATTTATTCTTGGTGCACTCTTTCAACTTGAAAATTAAGTTATGTTCAAGGATAGTTCGATTTTCATGGCTTAAAAATAGAGTACAAACTCAGTCTGTACATCACTTTAATATACAAATGCTACAAATCCCCGAGCTGACAAGGTACAAATTTGTCGTTCTGCCCCTGAACAGGCAGTTAACCCACTGTTCCTAGGCCGTCATTGAAAATAAGAATTTGTTCTTAACTGACTTGCCTAGTTAAATAAAGATAAAATAAATGCTGATGACAGACATTTATGCAAAAAAACAGGGGGTAAATCAATTTAGATACAGTCACAAGCTCCAATCTGAATGGCAGCAGGGAGAATATGAATATAATTCTCAATCCGCTCCACTACAGCCCTGTTGATGTGAATGGGGGAGTGTTCTGCCCTCCTTTTCCTGTCGTCCACGATCATCTCCTTTGTTTTGCTCATGTTGAGGGAGAGGTTGTTGTTCTGGCACCACACTGCCAGGTCTCTCCCTATAGGCTGTCTCATCATTGTCGGTGATCAGGCCCACCCCTGTTGTGTCGTCAGCAAACTGAATGATGGTGTTGGAGTCATGCTGGCCATGCAGGAGGGGACTATGCACGCACCCCTGAGGGGCCCCCATGTTGAGGATCAGTGTGGCAGATGTGGTGTTGCCTACCTTTACCACCTGGGGGAGGCCCTTCAGGAAGTCCAGGATCCAGTTGCAGAGGGAGGTGTTCAGTTCCAGTGTCCTTAGCTTAGTGATGAGCTTTGTGGGCACTGTGGTGTTGAATGCTGAGCTGTAGTCAATGAACAGCATTCTCACATAGGTGTTCCTTTTGACCAGGTGGAAAAGGGCAGTATAGATCACGATTGATATTGCATCATCTGTGAAGCTGTTGGAGCGGTATGCAAATTGAATTGGATATATAGGGTTTCTGGGATGATGGTGTTGATGTGAGCCTTGACCAGCCTTTCAAAGACTATGGGGTAATAGTCATTTAGGCAGGTTACCTTCACTTTCTTGGGCACAGGGACTATGGTGGTCTGTTTGAAACATGTAGGTATTACAGAGGTTGAAAATGTCAGTGAAGACACTTGCCAGTTGGTCCGCGCATGCTCGGAGCACACGTCCTGGTAATCCATCTGACCCCTTGTGAATGTTGACTTTTTTAAAGGTTTTGCTCTCATTGGCTACAGAGAGCGTTATCACAGTCGTACCGAACAGCTGATGTTCTCATGCATGTCTCAGTGTTGCTTGCCTTGAAGCGAGCATAAAAGGCACTTAGCCCGTCTGGCAGACTTGTGTCTCTGGGCAGCTTGCGGCTGGGTTTCCCTTTGTTGTCCGTAATAGTTTGCAAGCCTTGCCACATCCAACGAGCATCAGAACCGGTGTAGTAGGATTCAATCTTAGTCCTGTATTTCCTGTTATTTGAGGAGACCGCTTTGTGTACATCTTACTTTATTAGATGAACACCAAAAAAAATATATGTGCAAAACTGATAGAGACATCGACTTACAGCGCAGCAAAATGAGGCTTCAAAGTATTACCAAGGGGGGTGCAGCCCAATTTTTCAGTTTTTGATTTGTTAAAAAAGTTTGAAATACATCTTACTTTATTAGATGAACACCTGAAAAAAAGGTCGCAAATATTATATATAAACAAACATAATGTTCATAAGTATGATCCCCAATCAGAGACAACGATAGACAGCTGCCTCTGATTGGGAACCATACCAGTCCAAACAAAGAAATAGATCACCTAGATTGCCCACCCTAGTCACACCCTGACCTAACCAACCACTTTGCCTGTTTGATGGTTAGTCTGAGGGCATAGCAGGATTTCATATAAGTGTCTGGATTAGTGTCCCGCTCCTTGAAAGAAGCAGCTCTAGCCTTTAGCGCGGTGTGGATGATGCCTGTAATCCATGGCTTCTGTCGGGGATATGTACATACGGTCACTGTGGGCACGACGTTGTCGATCCACTTATTGATGTAGCCTGTGACTGAGGTGGTATACTCCTCAATGCATGTGGATGAATCGCAGAACATATTACAGTCTGTGCTCGCAAAACAGTCAACATATGACAACAAATGAATGCAATCTCATTTAATGAGGAAAATTATCTTGGGTTGGAGAAGCTTCTAGTGATGGCTCTATACATTCTGGTGAAAAGGGAGGGTTTGTGACTCTTCTCTTCAGGTGGGAAGGAATATGCGATGTCAAAGGAGCCATGAGAATTTGTCCTCGACTCTGCAAAGAAAGACCATCCAGTATGTCATGGGTAACAATTCAGAGCAGAGTGCAATGTCTTTCCAAATGAATTAGTTGAACGCTAAAGTAATAATATCTTAGTCTTGAATGAGCAGCAGCAGGGCTTACCTGTAAAGTACACAGTAGGGGAAGTGTTCTGAGGCTGGTACTCCATAGACTTTTGAGGACAGTGGTCCTTTCTAACTTTCTTGGAACCCTGTTTGGTGGGAAAAGGCACATTAAAACAAACTGTTATATATCTTAAAGTACAGTATATCAACTGCAAAAGGGCAATACAATGCTAAAATACTGAATTATATAAACAAATAATATCTCATACATTCAAAAGCAGTGTTATTCATGAAAAATCTGTACTTGTACTATACCTTTGTGTTAAAGCATATCTTGCTGAACATGGTTTTCTTGCTTTTCTTGGACTTGAAGATGGGGATCTGCTCTCCAGTACTGCTGGTGCTATCCCTTACCAAATCCAACATCCCTTCTACAATGTCACTGGTGGCCATGCTGGTACCGGACTCAAAAGAACATTTGGCATTGGCTTTGGTGATCATTTGATGACTTGAGCCAACTGATAAGGCATCCATCATTTTGTTGACCATGACCTTCGTGAGCTGATTCATTGTGTCACTATCCTCTGGCTTGCTCTGATTGAGCTGGATAGGAAAGACCATGCAAGTAGAGGTGCTTGGTTCATTCTGGACTGAAACATCAATGTTGATATTTTCATACTCATCTAACCACTGTTTTAGGAAGCCCTTCACTGTCTCTTCAGCAAATATCTGGAGAAGCTGAGAGGAGAGCTTCCTGGATATGGCACATTGTTCCTTTCCCCATTTCAGCCTTGAAAGAACGGAGTCTGAAGCACTTCTGGCTGCTTCCAATGTTAAGACCTGTGGAGTGCTGTGGCTGTCCTGAAGGGCTATCACTTTATCCACAAATTCATGGCTGAAAATGTGGATGGTCCCAGTGGAAATGATTTTTCTCAATTTCCTAACAGCAGATCGGAGGTTGTCAGGATGAGAAGCAACTTTTCCATCTTCCTGTGTGTTCTCAACACTTTCCACCATTTCGTCCACTACCACCCCGGCAGCTTGCCTGACTTTGTCCACAAAGGATGGGGAAGTAAGTTCTCTGTGTGAAACAAGTCCTTAATGATCATGTTTCTTACAATGGGAAAGTCACTCTGAGCAGGTAATTCAGTGGGGATGGGAGTACCGGGCAAGGTGAAGTCCCATTCTGACTGCTTTGATTTTGAAGTAGGTGTTAGAGGGATGGAGGAGCGTGAAGAAGAGGTATTTCTTGTGTTTTGGCTGTCAGCACTCCTACAACGGATCGTGCCAATATCCTCCAGCATGGATCCTGAGAGCTTAGTGGTTTTAGGTAGTAATTTGTGCGGAATGTCCACACAGGCATCGTTTCCACCAGGTGTAACACTGCTCTGGTTGACCTCAAGATGGCCGAGACTTGCTCTTTGTGAAGCAGGACTGCTTTGATATGTAAAGATTTGGATTGAACCAAGTGTTGTGTCTGATCTTTGAAGATCTTTTCTGAGAAACTCCGTAATCTTACTTTGCAGACTGTAGTAGATGTTACGAGCAACAGACCAGATTCTTTTCTCAGAAACCTGTCCAGTGGTGAGCAGGGAGGTTCCAGATACCATGTCAGATGATTGGGTGGTCTGGGTGAGCTCCTGCAGATCTTTCACTATGGTTTGTATAATATCAGAAGATGTGGTGGATGTAGATACAGACTGGAGGTACTTATCTGTTGTACCTTCCTCCACAATGTTAAATGATCTAGAGAGGACCTCACTCACTCCTTTCTCAGCTTTGGTTTGGAACTCATGACTAGAAAGTTTTTGGAGGCTCTTTGTTGAAAGACTGTGGGAAGATGCAATGCCTTTGGAGGCAGCCGTGCTGCAATCTAGACTTACTGGAGAGGTTCGCTCAGTAGAATCTTGGAGACGTTCAAACATGTCTTCACATGGTGTTGGGGACCTTGACAAGGAGATGTCCTTCAGCTGAGACAGAACACCACCTACCAATATGTTGACCTCAAGGGACATATCAGATATTTTCTTTCCTACTGTGGAGAAGCAAGGTGCATTTGATGTCTGATCCTCGCATGAGGTCAAGATTGTTGAAATGACCTGTTTGGTACTATTGTTCATTAGACCCTCGTCTGTTTCAGTCCAGAGAAGTTTTGAACTCCCGCTGACACCCATGTGTAGAGTCACTTCCTGGTTCAAACTGGGCAAGTGAGGCACACTCTTACTAGCTTGCGTCAAGTTCTGGCTTGCCAAACCAAGGTACTCCTCAGTCACAAGATGTCCAGAGTCCTCTGTGGGTGTATGGCTAGACATTCTTCTCTGCACGTCTGACCTCCGCCGGTGAATGGTGAAGCCCTTTAATGTCTTCTTAATATTGTTATATAAACTAGTGGTAGCAGACCAGATCCTGCTCTTTCGCTTTTGTGCATTTTCCTGGAGGTCAGGTTCTCTCTCCTCTACTTCTGAAGGTTGCGCCAAGCTCTGCAGGTCTTCCACAAATGTGTCAATGATGCCAAAGGCAGCAGAATCCGCACAAATATCCTTTGACAAGGTGCTCTGGTTTTGAACGGAACAAGACCTGGATGCTACAGAATACGCAGGCTGTACACTAGTTAAGCTACTGTTGGACTTTTTAACTAGGAATTCACTCACTGCTTGAGTGGTGTCTCTCTTGAATTCCTCACTTGAGAGTTTTTTCATGCAATCTAACAGACTGGTCAAAGAAGCTGTGGCCTTACTTCTGCTGTCCTCAATTTGACAGGGGAACTCATATACTATTGGTGATGAGGCCCTGGAATGGGAGATATCCCCAAGCTGAACCAGAACACCCTCTACAAATTGTTGTATCTCAATAGAGAAGTCTGATCCTTTTTCTCCAACAGTGTACAGGGGTCCTCCTTTGACATCTCAGTCTTGTACAAGACCAGAAGCTCTGAGATGACTTCTTTGGTGCAAGTTGTCAGAAGGAGCTTGCATTCTTCTGACTCAGTTTGTGCCCAAAGAAGTTTTGAGCACTCACTTAGGCCTCTTTGTAAAGTAACTTCACCAGTGGACTCTGGCAACTGAGGCTCACTCTTACTGGGCCTATATTTCATGTCTAAGCAAGGAAGTGGAACTGTCTCCGTAAACTCAGCATTTGTGATGTTGTCATCAGATGTGACAATACTCTTTAAGGCACATCGCTGAAGCTTGCCGAAATAATCTTTCAAGTTGTTTTGGATGCTGTGGTAAATGTGAACAGCAGCAGACCAGGCACTCTTCTGTTGGGGACTCTCTTCAGATTCAGCCAAGGACTTCATATCTGACACGAAAGTCTTAACAACTACTGACGCTGCTGAGCCCACTGGGTGAATTGACTCTGTCTTTACAATGGCAGACAATGTTTGACCTGATACAGCACCTGTTAACTCAGACTGAATGACTGAACTAGGAAAGCTCAAACTACTGACTTTTTGGCAAGAACTCCACTCACTGCTTGTATTGCTGATGTTTGAAACTCCCGGCTGGAGAGTTTTTGGATGCTCTTAGATGTGAGCGTGCAGGAGGAACCAGATTCACCAATATTGTAGCTGCTCTCGTATTTCCTTATCAGGGCATCAAGATCGTCAATGAAGCCAACATGCGATGCCAAAAATGTGATCTTGTCCTTCAGATCTTTCAGCAAATTCTGTTCGTTCTTGTCAACAAAAGCCACCATTGTGTCAGAGATCATGGTCATGACTTGCCCTGTTAGACTCTTGCTCTCTTGATCAACTTTTTCAAGTTTAGCAGCCAGCTCTCTCACCATGCTCTCAGTCACCTTGGTCTGTGAGTCTCCACTTACCGGTGTCACTTGAGAGGTTTGGCTATCGGAGGCACTCTTAACGACCACTGATAAGGCCGACTTGACATCTTTAATCACTTCTGCCATTACAGCAGGGGTCATCTTCGGAGAGCCTGCACTTCCAGATGGAGAATTGGACATGCATGCAAGTTTGGAGAGAGAACCTTGCAAGCTGTCCTGCACACAGGTGACGAGGGTGTCCTCTGAGACACCTAAGAGGACTTGTAGCGAGTCAGAGTTGGTTGTCTTCTTCTGCACATCAGACAGAGAGGTGAGAGTCCTTAAAAAAACAGAAATCATCACAGTCAAACAAATAATATGTAAGGCTGTGAGGAACGTTGCTCTGGTGGAGGTGTGTCAAACACATCTGCACCATTGAAAATAGTGGGGGAATCGTTGCTTTTGCTCTGGGAAAACACCTTAGTGTGGTGGAGGTGTGTCAACCACATCTAATGATAAAAAATAATAATTTATTCAACTTCTATAGTTCTTTTCATTACAGAAAGATAAAAGAGAAAAGCTTCTGCTGGTTTGGAGAAGGAAAAAAAGACTAAATTATTCTGTTTTAAAGTCAAATAATATGATAAATTAGAGTACTTTTTTGTAGAAGTAATTTGTATTGAAACTGGCTTGTACAGTTGAAGTCGGAAGTTTACATACACTTAGGTTGGAGTCATTAAAAGTCGCTTTTCAACCACTCCACAAATTCCTTGTTAACAAACTCTAGTTTTGGCAAATCGGTTAGGACATCTACTTTGTGCATGACACAAGTAATTTTTCCAACAATTGTTTACAGACAGATTAGTTAACTTATAATTCACTGTATCTCAATTCCAGTGGGTCAGAAGTTTACATGCACTAAGTTGACTGTGCCTTTAAACAGCTTGGAAAATTCCAGAAAAGGATGTCATGGCTTTAGAAGCTTCTGTTAGGCTAATTGACATCATTTGAGTCTTTGGATGTTAGTCAAGGCCAACCTTCGAACTCAGTGCCTCTTCGCTTGACATCATGGGAAAATCAAAAGAAATCAGCCAAGACCTCAGGAAAAAAATTGGTTCATCCTTGGGAGCAATTTACAAACGGCTGAAGGTACCACGTTCATCTGTACAAACAATAGTACGCAAGTATAAACACCATGGGACCACGCAGCCGTCATACCACTCAGGAAGGAGACGCGTTCTGTCTCCTAGAGATGAACGTACTTGGGTGCGAAAAGTGCAAATCAATCCCAGAACAACAGCAAAGGACCATGTGAAGATGCTGGAGGAAACAGGTACAAAAGTATCTATATCCACAGTAAAACGAGTCCTATATCGACATAACCTGAAAGGCCGCTCAGCAGGGAAAAAGCCACTGCTCCCGGAAGCCGACATAAAAAACCCAGACTACGGTTTGCAACTGCACATGGGGACAAAGATCGTACTTTTTGGAGAAATGTCCTCTGGTCTGATGAAACAAGAATAGAACTGTTTGGGCATAATGACCATCATTATGTTTGGAGGAAAAAGGGTGAGGCTTGCAAGCCAAAGGACACCATCCCAACCGTGAAGCACGGGGGTAGCAGAATCATGTTGTGGGGGTGCTTTGCTGCAGGAGGGTCTAGTGCACTTCACAAAGTTGATAGCATCATGAGGATGGAAAATTACGTGGATATATTGAAGCAACATCTCAAGACTTCAGTCAGGAAGTTAAAGCTTGGTCGCAAATGGGTCTTACAAATGGACATGACCCCAAGCATACTTCCAAAGTTGTGGCAAAATGACTTAAGAACAACAAAGTCAAGGTGTTGGAGTGGCCATCACAAAGCCCTGACCTCATTGCTATAGAACATTTGTCGGCAGAACTGAAAAAGCTTGTGAGAGCGAGGAGGCCTACAAACCTGACTCAGTCATACCAGCTCTGTCAGGAGGAATGGGCCAAAATTCTCCCAACTTATTGTGGGAAGCTTGTGGAAGGCTACCCAAAACATTTGACCCAAGTTAAACAATTTAAAGGCAATGCTACCAAATACTATTTGAGTGTATGTAAACTTCTGACCCACTGGGAATGTGAAGAAAGAAATAAAAGCTGAAATAAATTATTCTTTCTTCTTCTATTATTCTGACATTTCACATTCTTAAAATAAAGTGGTGATCCTAACTGACCTAAAACAGGGAATTTTTACTAGGATTAAATCAGGATGTCAGGAATTGTGAAAAACTGAGTTTAAATGTACTTGGCTAAGGTGTATGTAAATTCCGAATTCAACTGAATATGGCCATATCTATCCTCTAAAAAAAGTGAAATTGCTATAAACATCAAATACTGCTGAAGAACAATCATAAATAAAAGAATGGTTACAGACATACCTCATGGCTGGCTTGGGCAATGGTTTTGGGCAGTAGCTTCCACTGCCCAGACTGCCCATCTCCTTAGTCAGGTAAATCTGGAATTAAAATTTATTGGGGGGGGGGGGTTGTATAATTTGATTTACACAACATGCCTACCACTTTGAAGATGCAAAATACTTTTTATTGTGAAACAAACATGAAATAAGACACACAAAAAAACTGGAAACTTGAGCGTGGATAACTATTCACCTCCCAAAGTAAATACTTTGTAGAGCCACATTTTGCAGCAATTACAGCTGCAAGTCTCTTGGGGTACGTCTCTATAAGCTTGGCACGTCTAGCCACTGGGAATTGCCCATTCTTCAAGGCAAAACTGCTCCAGCTCCTTCAAGTTGGATGGGTTCCGCTGGTGTACAACAATCTTTAAGTCATACCCCAGATTCTCAAGTCTCCCAGTCCCTGCTGCTGAAAAACATCCCCACAGCATGATGCACTACCACCATGCTTCACCGTAGGGATGGTGCCAGGTTTCCTCTAGACGTGACGCTTTGCATTCAGGCCAAAGGGTTCCATTTTGGATTCATCAGACCAGAGAATCTTGTTTCTCATATCTGAGTCCTTTAGGTGCCTTTTACTGAGGAGTGGCTTCCGTCTGGCCACTCTACCATAAAGGTCTGATTGGTGGAGTGCTGCAGAGATGGTTGTCCTTCTGGAAGGTTCTCCCATCTTCACAGAGAAACTGGAGCTCTGTCAGAGTGACTATCAGGTTCATGGTCACCTTCCTGACCAATGCCCTTCTCCCCTGAATGCTCAGTTTGGCCAGGCGGCCAGCTGTAGGAAAAGTCTTGGTGGTTCCAAACTTCTTCCATTTAAGAATGATGGAGGCCACTGTGATCTTGGGGACCTTCAATGCTGCAGGCAGTTTTTGGTATCCTTCCCCAGATCTGTGCCTCGACACAATCCTGTCTCGGAGCTCTACGGACATTTCCTTCGACCTCATGGCTTGGTCTTTGCTCTGACATGCACTGCCAACTGTGGGACCTTAGGTATGTGCCTTTCCAAATCATGTCCAATCAATTGAATTTGAAAATAAAATAAAAGAGAGCCGCACACTCTTGGAGCTCAGATGGAATAATTTAATTACCAACGTTTGGACAGCCAAGCTGTCTTCATCAGGGTATAATCACAAACACTGCGGGATGACTTGTTTATATCGTGTCAAAAGACACAGGTGTCTGTAATCATGGCCAAGAGTGGCCTAATATCATTGGTTAATAATCAAATATTAAAATGTCATACAAAGAACAGCATACAAACAAATGGATAATATACAATCATAGATTAATTTGACTACACAAGCTTACAAACAATTACAATGGCAAAGTCACAATAATCACAAGAATGGCTTCAGATCAAAGTCTACGTTGAGACCGAAGGGCGCAAGGGTCTTTTAAATTATAGATCCAGGCAGTCTCTCGTTTTAACAATAAATTATCAAGGTCACCCCTCTCCTAGGGAGGGTGACATGTTCGATGCCAATATAACGCAGAGACGAAATCGAGTGGCCTGCCACCAAGAAGTGGGCCGCAACTGGATAAGTAAAGTTTTTACACCTAATGGTACTAAGATGCTCTGAGATACGTACTTTTAATTCGCGCTTTGTTTTACCTACATAATTTTTACCACAAGGACAAGTTATAAGGTAAATAACTGCCTTAGTGGAGCACGTAACAACACCTTTGATTGGGATCGATTTCCCTGTTTGTGGGTGTTTGAAGGACCTACATTTATAAGTGCCATTGCATTGAGCACAGCCATTACATTTGTAATTTCCATCCAGTAGGGGAGCAAATAGACGTTGTTCAGGAATATCTTGGGGTGGTAAATTAGAGTTTACCAATTGGTCTCTGAGATTTCTGCCCCGCGAGAATACGACCAAGGGAAGGTCCGAAAACACATTACCGAGACTATCATCGGATTTTATGATGTGCCAATGTTTGTGAACAATTCCCTTAATTTGTTCAGAGCACTTTGAATATCGGCTAGTTAGAACGCAAGAATGCGTCTTTTTGCGAGACTGACCTTGAAAAAGGTAATGTCTCGTTTTGTTTTGAATTTTCTCAATGGCAATATTAATCTGATCATTCTTGTAGCCCCTCTCCTTGAACTTTCTTTGCGTCTCAGCCATATTTCTGTCAAAATCAAGGTTCTGCAGGAAGTTCAATCAATTGAATTTACCACAGGGGGACTCCAATCATTTTGTAGAAACATTTCAAGGATGATCAAGGGAAACAGGATGCTCAATTTCGAGTCTCATAGCAAAGGGTTTGAATACTTATGTAAATAAGGTATTTCTGTTTTTTTCCGTTTTAAATTGCAAAAATGTCTAAAAAACAGTTTTTGCTTTGTCATTATGGGATATTGTGTGTAGATTGATGAGGAAAATGTTGTATGTAATCCATTTTAGAATAAGGCTGTAGCGTAAAAAATGAAATGTGTAAAAAGTCAAGGGGTCTGAATACTTTCCAAATGCACTGAAGCAGTCTATAAGATATATCTTATTACAGTTTAGGCCTACCTTGTTATTTTCTTCCATCTGGCAATATCATATTAATGGATTAAATCTATTTAGTTTGTTTTGTTGCTAGTATTTTTATTAATTGTTTGAAAACACAAGTATTATCTACTTTCTGAAGGACAGCCAAGTTGATAGGCAACATAGAAGCTACAGACAATTATGACATCATTGGAACACATGCACGTGTCACAAACACCTTTAGCCCAAAAAAGCAGTGTAGCAGTGCTGCCCAAGCTGGGGGCGATACACTTTTATTAGGCTTTTATTCAGATTCACAAACAATGCTCTACTTGAAGTCAATGAGTAAACATGTAGCAACATGGCTGAGCTTTAACGTGTAAGTAGAAGTTGACACTAACCATATGTATAATCCTAAAATGCTTGCCCTAAATACCAGTCTAGAACCCAGGTATGTCTCCTGCTATTTATAGTATCTTTCAAGTACATCTTATTACAGTTTAGGCCTATCTTATTATTTTCTTCCATCTAGCAATATCATTTTAAGGGCAAATACACACACATGTGTTGTAGGCCAATGAACTCCATAGTTTTAATCAGAGTTTATAATAAGGAAGGGGAATTCTGTAACAGTTTATGACATCAAAGGTATGGCAGCTATGGAGAATCATTTTCAAAACAATGTCCAAAGCGGGAAATCATTGGATGTGATTCATTCAATTCTATGCAATTTCATCTGTGAGGACTGACATGGAAGCAACCATTACACAACCCTGAACTCAATAACCCCACCCCAGTTTCAGAAGAGATATCAAACCATATCTGGTCATATTGTATTACATCCACCCAGGCTGTGCCTGGACAGTGATGGATGGCTATATGGAGCATCCTTGTCCATCATGTTCAGTGTGTTAGTGCTCTCACCACAGCGAGGCAGCAGCCTCCACTGAGCAGCTCAGCAGCCTCCATTGATATATACTTATACTGTATTGCAATGCTTCTGGTCACTTGCACACTATGATTTGTCTCTTTGTTTTGGGATTTGTGTGTTGGCCTGTTTTGAAATAGTTTGATAATAACATATTACTTTGACCTAATGCACTTCAACAATGATGGTGGTTGTATTGTTTTGGATTTGTACTGATAAGCATCATGTTGTCTTACTCCAGGGAACTTTCCAGCAAATGTGGATCTCAAAACAGGAGTTGGAAGAGGGCGGGAAGCAGTGCGTAGACAGGTGCCAAGGTGACAAGTGCCCTTGATCGACCACCAACAGCATCTGCTGCCTCCAGAACTCACAATAACATGTCAAGTTTAACCTTTTACTGTGAGCTCAGTGTAACGGATGTGAAACGGCTAGCTTAGTTAGCGGTGTGCGCTAAATAGCGTTTCAATCCGTGACGTCACTTGCTCTGAGACCTTGAAGTAGTTGTTCCCCTTGCTCTGCAAGGGCCTTTTGTGGAGCGATGGGTAACGACGCTTCGAGGGTGACTGTTGTTGATGTGTGCAGAAGGTCCCTGGGCGCCCGGGTATGGGCGAGGGACGATTTAAAATTATACTGTTACATCAGGAACACCCAAGGACGGTAGTTCTGTCGATTTAAAAAAAAAAGTTGTTTTTAAAAAAACTGGATAATAGAATCTGCCTTTATAATTTTTTGTAGATAACATGAACTATAACGAACTGTGTCACATATTCCATTGCTATGAAAAGGGTGAAAGGCTGAGGGCCTTTTGACTCCATCTTCAGTATGCCATTTTCAGTTTGTTTATGGACCTTATATTCTGATCTCAACCTTCTTGACAGGTACGAAACACTTGGTTAGTGTATGTGTCTTATCCAAAGGGTTGTCAGGTGAACGTTGAAGATGCTTCTTGGAGGTGATCTAATGATGTCATTGAATCGCTGTCATTGAGTTGCTCACTGGACAAGACAATTATTCACTGAAAATTAAATCTGTCTTTCATTTAACTTATGTTGATACTTGATTGGCTATTTGCTGTCTTTTGAAAATACAAAAATAAATATAACTGTTTTATGAAGCACTGGTAGACATTCATTGTTTTCAAAATCATATTTTCAGCAAAACAGATACATACGTTTACAATATGACATCAAATCAAAATAAAATAAGTGATATGTAAATGATTGGCAAAAGGCTCCAACCACCCAAGTCATAGACTGTTCACTCTGCTACCACACGGCAAGCGATACGAGAGCACCAAGTCTGGGACAAAAGCTCCTTAACAGCTTCTACCTCCAAGCCATTAGACTATGCATATAATTCTACCCCTCAAGTCCATTAGACTGCTGAACAGCTTCTGAAAACCAAGCCATGACTTGGCATCCAAGTCATTAGACTGCTGAACAGCTTCTACCCCCAAGCCATTAGACTGCTGAACAGCTTCTACCCCCAAGTCATTAGACTGCTGAACAGCTTCTACCCCCAAGCCATTAGACTGGAACAGTTTGCTGTAGGTCTGCATTAAGCCATATTCCACAGCTGAACAGCTACCCCCAAGCCATTAGACTGCTGAACAGCTTCTACCCCCAAGCCATTAGACTGCTGAAAACAGCTTCTACCCCCAAGCCCTTAGACTGCTGAACAGCTTCTACCCCCAAGTCATTAGACTGCTGAACAGCTTCTACCCCAAACAGCTTCTACCCCCAAGCCATTAGACTGCTGAACAGCTTCTACCCCCAAGCCATTAGACTGCTGAACAGCTTCTACCCCCAAGTCATTAGACTGCTGAACAGCTTCTACCCCCAAGTCATTAGACTGCTGAACAGCTTCTACCCCCAAGTCATTAGACTGCTGAACAGCTTCTACCCCCAAGCCATTAGACTGCTGAACAGCTTCTACCCCCAAGTCATTAGACTGCTGAACAGCTTCTACCCCCAAGCCATTAGACTGCTGAACAGCTTCTACCCCAAGTCATTAGACTGCTGAACAGCTTCTACCCCCAAGTCATTAGACTGCTGAACAGCTTCTACCCCCAAGTCATTAGACTGCTGAACAGCTTCTACCCCAAGTCATAAGACTGCTGAACAGCTTCTACCCCCAAGTCATTAGACTGCTGAACAGCTTCTACCCCAAGCCATTAGACTGCTGAACAGCTTCTACCCCCAAGTCATTAGACTGCTGAACAGCTTCTACCCCCAAGTCATTAGACTGCTGAACAGCTTCTACCCCCAAGTCATTAGACTGCTGAACGTTAATTAAATGGCCACCTGCACTATTTGCATTGACCCCCTTTGTTATTGATGTATTTTTCTAATTGTTTTCCACTGACTCTCTTGAATTGGCTCGATGCACACTCACTACACTCTACCCACACATTCACTGTGACACTGACCGACTTTCACACTAGCTGCTGCTACTGTGTTTATTATCTATGCTGATTGCATTGTCACTTTTACCCTTACCTACATGTACATACTGTATTACCTCGACTACCTTGCACATTGACTCGGTACTGGTACTCCTTGTATATAGCCTCTTTATTGTTATTGTGTTACTATTTAGAAAATATTTTCTTACTTTTTAACTCTGCATTGTTGGGAATGGGCTCGAAATAAAGCCTCTCACAGTTGTTTTCGGCGTATGTGACCAATACGATTAGATTTTCATCTGAACAAATGAATGCTCTCGTTGTTATAATGAGGAATTTATTTAAATAATTTGGTTTTCCTTGAAGATTTGAATGGGCTGAGAAAGCCTTTCGTGATGGATCTAGACAATCTGGTGAAAAGGGAGGGTTTGCGACTCTTCTCTTCAAGTGGGAAGGACGATGCGATATCATAAATTCCCTCTGGAGAAAAGGAGCCATGAGATGTTGTCATCGTCTCTGCAACGAAAGACCATCCAGCATGCCATCAATTTACATTTTTACTCATTTATCAGACACTGTTATCCAGAGAGACTTACAAGGAGCAATTAGGATGAAGTGCCTCGCTCAAGAGCACATTGACAGATTTTGCCTCGTGAACTCAGGGATTCTGAACCAGCAACCTATCGGTTACTGGCCCAACCTCTTAACCCACTAGGCTACCACCCAGCCCACAGTACAGTATGTCATAGGTAACAACTCAGAGGAGTACAATGTCTTTCCAAATGAATTAGTGGAATGGTAAAGGGATAATGTCTCAGTCTTGACTGAGCAGCAGCCTAAACAACAGCAGGGCTTACCTGTAAAGTACACAGTAGGGGAAATGTTCTGAGGCTGGTACTCCAGAGACTCTTGAGGACAGAGGTTCTTACTAACTTTCTTGGAACCCTGGTTGGTGGGAAAAGGCACATTAAAACAAACTGAAAAATGTTCGATATCTTAAAGTACAGCATATCAATTGTAAAGAAGCAGTGCAATGCCATGACACAAAGAATCATATATCTCATAAAAGGTCAACAGCAGTGTTATTCATGAAAGATGTATGTGTACTATACCTTTGTGTTAAAGGTGAGGACCTGCTCTCCAGTACTGCTGATGGTATCCCTTTCCAAATCAAACACGCCTTCTACAATGTCACTGGTGGCCACGCTGGTAGCGGACTCAAAATAACATTTAGCAGTGGCTTTGGTGATCATTTGAAGAATGACCATGCAAGTAGAAGTCTTTGGATCGTTCTGGACTGAAACATCAAAGTTTATATTTTCATACTCATCTGACCACTGTCTCAGGAAGCCCTTCACTGTCTCTTCAGCAAATATCTGGAGAAGCTGAGAGGAGAGCTCCTTGGATATGGCACATTGTTCCTTTCCCCATTTCAGCCTTGAAAGAATGGAGTCTGAAGCACTTTTGGCTGCTTCCAATGTTAAGACCTGTGGAGTGCTGTGGCTGTCCTGAAGGGCTATCACTTTATCCACCAATTCATGGCTGAAAATGTGGATGGTCCAAGTGGAAATGATTTTTCTCAATTTCCTAACAGCAGATCGGAGGTCGTCAAGATGTGAAGCACCCTGTCCATCTTCCTGTGTGTTCTCAACACTTTCCACCATAATGTCCACTACCACCCCAGCAGCTTGCCTGACTTTGTCCACAAAGGTTACAGGAAGTAAGTCCTCTGTGTGAAAGAAGTCCTCAATGATTGTGTTTCTAACAATGGGAAAGTCAATCTGAGCAGGAAACTCAGTGGGGATGGGAGTCCCGGGTAAGGCAAAGTGCCATTTCGACTGCCTTAATTTTGAAATAGGTGTTAGAGAGATGGAGGAGCGTGAAGAAGAGGTATTTCTTGTATTTTGGCTGTCAGCACTCCTACAACGGATCGTGTCAATATCCTCCAGCATGGATCCTGAGAGCTCAGTGGTTTTAGGTAGTAATTTGTGCGGAATGTCCACACAGGCATCGTTTCCACCAGGTGTAACACTGCTCTGGTTGACCTCAAGATGGCCGAGACTTGCTCTTTGTGATGCAGGACTGCTTTGATATGTAAAGATTTGGATTGAACCAAGTGTTGTGTCTGATCTTTGAAGATCTTTTCTGAGAAACTCCGTAATCTTACTTTGCAGACTGTAGTAGATGTTACGAGCAACAGACCAGATCCTTTTCTCAGAAACCTGTCCAGTGGTGAGCAGGGAGGTTCCAGATACCATGTCAGATGATTGGGTGGTCTGGGTGAGCTCCTGCTGGTCTTTCACCATGGTTTGTATAATATCAGTAGATGTGGTGGATGTAGATACAGACTGAAGGTACTTATCTGTTGTACCTTCCTCCACAATGTTAAATGATCTAGAGAGGACCTCACTCACTCCTTTCTCAGCTTTGGTTTGGAACTCATGACTAGAGAGTTTTTGGAGGCTCTTTGTTGAAAGACTGTGGGAAGATGCAATGCCTTTGGAGGCAGCCGTGCTGCAATCTAGACTTACTGGAGAGGTTCGCTCAGGAGAACCTTGGAGACGTTCAAACATGTCTTCACATGGTGTTGGGGACCTTGACAAGGAGATGTCCTTCAGCTGAGACAGAACACCACCTACCAACATGTTGACCTCAAGGGACATATCAGATATTTTCTTTCCTACTGTGGAGAAGCAAGGTGCATTTGATGTCTGATCCTCGCATGAGGTCAAGATTGTTGAAATGACCTCTTTGGTACTATTGGTCAGTAGAGCCTCGTCTGTTTCAGTCCAGAGAAGTTTTGAACTCTCGCTGACACCCCTGTGTAGAGCCACTTCAAGGTTCAAACTGCGCAAGTGAGGCACACTCTTACTAGCTTGCCTCAAGTCCTGGCTTGCCAAACAAATGTACTCCTTAGTCCCAAGATGTCCAGAGTCCTCTGTGGGTATATGACTAGACATTCTGCTCAGCATGTCTGACCTCCGCTGATGAATGATGAAGTCCTTTAATGTCTTCTTAATATTGTTATATAAACTAGTGGTAGCAGACCAGATCCTGCTCTGTAGCTTTTGTGCATTTTCCTGGAGGTCAGGTTCTCTCTCCTCTACTTCTGCAGGTTGCGCCGAGCTCTGCAGGTCTTCCACAAATGTGTCAATGATGCCAAAGGCAGCAGAATCCGCACAAATATCCTTTGACCATGTGTACTGGTTTTGAATGGAACAAGACCTGGATGCTACAGAATAAGCAGGCTTTGCACTAGTTAAGCTACTGGTGGACTTTTTAACTAGGAACTCACTCACTGCTTGAGTGGCATTTCTCTTAAATTCCTCACTTGAGAGTTTTCTAATACAATCTAACAGACTGGTCAAAGAAGCTGTGGCCTTACTTCTGCTGTCCTCAATTTGACAGGGGAACTCACATACTATTGGTGATGAGGCCCTGGAATGGGAGATATCCCCAAGCTGAGCCAGAACACCCTCTACAAATTTCTCTCTCTCAATAGAGAAGTCTGATCCTTTTTCTCCAACAGTGTACAGGGGGTCCTCCTTTGACATCTCAGTGTTGTACAAGACCAGAAGCTCTGAGATGACTTCTTTGGTGCAAGTTGTCAGAAGGAGCTTGCTTTCTTCTGACTCAGTTTGTGCCCAAAGAAGTTTTGAGCACTCACTTAGGCCTCTTTGTAAAGTAACTTCACCAGTGGACTCTGGCAACTGAGGCTCACTCTTACTGGGCCTATATTTCATGTCTAAGCAAGGAAGTGGAACTGTCTCCTTAAACTCAGCATTTGTGATGTTGTCATCAGATGTGACAATGCTCTTTAAGGCACATCGCTGAAGCTTGCCGAAATAATCTTTCAAGTTGTTTTGGATGCTGTGGTAAATGTGAACAGCAGCAGACCAGGCACTCTTCTGTTGGGGACTCTCTTCAGATTCAGCCAAGGACTTCATATCTGACACGAAAGTCTTAACAACTACTGACGCTGCTGAGCCCACTGGGTGAATTGACTCTGTCTTTACAATGCCAGACAATGTTTGACCTGATACAGCACCTGTTAACTCAGACTGAACGACTGAACTAGGAAAGCTCAAACTACTGACTTTTTTGGCAAGAACTCCACTCACTGCTTGTATTGCTGATGTTTGAAACTCCCGGCTGGAGAGTTTTTGGATGCTCTTAGATGTGAGCGTGCAGGAGGAACCAGATTCACCAATATTGTAGCTGCTCTCGTATTTCCTTATCAGGGCATCAAGATCCTCAATGAAGCCAACATGCGATGCCAAAAACGTGATCTTGTCCTTCAGATCTTCCAGCAAATTCTGTTTGTTCTCGTCAACAAAAGCCACCATTGTGTCAGAGATGGTGGTCATGACTTGCCCTGTTAGACTCTTGCTCTCTTGGTCAACTTTTTCAAGTTTAGCAGCCAGCTCTCTCACCATGCTCTCAGTCACCTTGGTCTGTGAGTCTCCCCTTACCGGTGTCACTAGAGAGGTTTGACTTGCGGAGGCACTCTGAACGACCACTGATAAGGCCGACTTGACATCTTTAGCCAACTCTGCCATTACAGCAGGGGTTAGCATCATAGAGCCTGCACTTCCAGATGGAGAATTGGACATGCATGCAAGTTTGGAGAGAGAACCTTGCAGGCTGTCCTGCACACAGGTGACGAGGGTGTCCTCTGAGACACCTAAGAGGACTTGTAGCGTCTCAGAGTTGGTTGTTTTCTTCTGCACATCAGACAGAGAGGTTAGAGTCCTTGGAAGAAAAAAAACAGAAATCATCAAAGTCAAACAAATAATATGTAAGGCTGTGATGCACATTCAGTGTGTCAAATACATCTGCACCATTGAAAACAATGAGGAAAACGCTGCTGTTTCGAGAAAAAACCTTAGTGTGATGTCAGCCTAACTGCTTAATTTCTAAAGCCCAATAAAATGTATTTTGTATGTCATTTGTATTGAAACTGGCCTGTAGATATCTATCTATCCTGGCAATATCTATCCTCTACAAAAATCCAAATTGCTATAAACTTCAAATACTGTAACTTCTAATAACTTCAAGGACAATCATAAATACAAGGCAGTTTGAAGAAATGTTAAAGGGAAATTTCTAAATGTTTCAACTTCATATTCATCATCTCCAGCACCACCCCAACATCAGCATATGTGAAAAACGGGCATTTCTATGTTTTGTAGTAAAAAAGAAAGAGGAAGATAAGTGTTTTCTATGACATCATCAACCAATTAGTAGGCAATGCCTACTCATAATTGGTTAAAATCACACGATGCACACTGATGATGTCATTAGAATCTAGAGCTGAGCATTTAACCAACATTTTTGTTATTTTTCGGTTTTTAAACAACTAATTGACCGACGTCGGCTCAATTATTTGAATTCCATATAGTTAATTTTTTTCTTCTTCTGTGAGCTCGATGCTCAGTTTCTGTAGAGATAAATCAGATCAAGCACGAACTATGCAATGTAGTAGGGAGTTGTAGTTTCCAACAGGCCAATATTCTACATAGTTTAGCACAGAAAATATGGCAATTAATTCCCATAATCCATTGCACGCCCACTTACTTGTCCACTCTGTGTGGAGCAGATACGGAAACCTCATTGACTGAGACGGAGAGACGAGAGAATGCATGAGAGAGATAAAAAGCAGTTGCGTTGGGAGGATTCTCTACCTGGAAATACATGATCTAAGTGATTGACAGTTGGTGTTCAGCGGTCATAAAAGTAGGTCTTATTTACTTAGAAGAACTACTAAAATAGTGATTTTGTCAGACAGGATAAGCAGCAGCTCTATAGAGATGAGTTGATGACTTGGAATGAAATAATAAAGTCATCAAATAAATATTTTATATGAGAAAGTAAATGATGGTTGATAAGTCATAAACAGTAATGGACAGTCACTACCATCATGGGACTTTTATTCATTGTTTTATTATGTGTTGTTACAGCATTCAACACACATAATCCATAGTGCATTCAATGTCTAAAAAAAGTATTGAAATCCAAAACCGTGATTATTTTTTAAATATTTGAATCGAAACCAAACCAACCTCAAAAAGCACTAATTTCTCAGCACTATTGAAAACAGTTACGTCCCTCTATTTTTTTTTTTACTACAAAGCATGGAAATGTGTAATTTTCACATATGGTGATGCTGGAGATGAATATGAAGTTGTTAACTTTCCCTTTGCTTCCACTGCCCTTAGTCAGGTAAATCTCCTTGAATTTAAGTTGTGATTCCTGCTCTTCTTCCTCTTCCTGCTCCATACAGTTGGAGGAAGGGTAGGGAGTCGGGATGCGAAAGCTATTGTAAGACTTTCGACTGCCTGGCCTCTTAGGTACACCAGCCTCAGTAAATCTCACGCGGGACTTGGTGTTAACCTTATCGTCTAACAAACTGGTGAGTGACGCTGTGAGAGATCTCTGTGACAATGGAGAGGAGGCAGCATCTTGGATGCCCAGTAGTTCGTAAAGACCTGGGATGATGATCTGCATCAGCTTGTCCGATAAAAACTGGACAATCCTCAGACACAAGCCGGCAAGCTGTTGTTTTGTCAGCTGTATTCCAGAAACAGAAGAAGTGTTTTAAAATGTTGCATAGTGCGTCTTTCAAAAGCTTATGAACAAGGTTAAACATTAGGCAGAGTTTTCATGGTAATCTAATTAAATTGTCAGTAACATGATCTTACCGGGTCAAACATGCCCTCACGAATCCCCCTCCATTGCCTGAAAACAATATTGTTATAAATGTTGTCATATCAGGATGCGTGGCAGAATAGTTTTTATTTAATTATTTGCCTGATCGTGAAGTTATACTTGCTTTGTGTCAGTTGTTTTGGCAAAATTGCAATGTGACAACTTTTCTAGCACTGAACATTTTTTCCGATTAATCCGTTTCTAATTTGATCCTATTTCCTTGAAGGTGTGATAGTACCAAAGAAAACAGAACATACTTCTCAGTTAGGTTTTGAAGGAAGTCCATAAGTGTCTGATGTTCCACATTGTTGAGCTTCCCCTCTTCTGTGGTTTCCATCACTGAGGTTGCTCTGCTCCTGGTAGAATTGCTCTGCTCCTGGTAGAAATGTAATTATATTGCAAATAATCAAACTTACAACAAATATCATACTGAAATAATTTTTAACTGTTAAAGAGTGGAGGAGCATTGGCAACGTTGGGCCAATTAAACAACTGCAACACAACAGAGATGGTTGTGGTACGTCAACATTGCCAATGATAGCATCACTATAAATGCTAATTTTGATTTACAATGATGACATCATCCTGTGGTTGAAATTTCACCCTCAAAACAACAGATTATGTTGATGATTCAATGTATTTTCCATGTCACAATACATTGACAAATTACGTTGAAACAACGTTGATTCAACCAGTTGGTGCCCAGTGGGATGCCTGCGCTGTAACGTGTTCGTAGAAGTTAACACTAACCACTGGTACAGGGTCAACTGTTCTTTCACCCCCCTAATGGGTCATCTGATCCTAAACCTGTGGTTTAAGACAACCGATACCTTGAGCTGATTAAAAATACAAATTGACCAGAAACATGCTAATTTTGAAACAAACCTATTGTATATGAAGATGCTTGTGTTTCCAACTTCCCAAAGTTAGTAAACATCCAGAGTTTAGAGGATGAAGACAGTGTAGGCCTATACCCCAACTTATCCACACACACACACACACACACACTTTACATTTGACCAATATGTATGGAGCCACCAGCCCTAAAGCATGAACATGTTTTTTTGCTAGAAAATGTGGATTAGGAGAAGAAAAATTATCCTTTTCGGTAGTTTCATCTAAATAGAAGGGCAACATGACATTGACAAACCTTGTCATATCTGCTTTCACCGGGATTTAAAAACCCAGGCTTTCCTAAAATGTTTACCTCAGCCAGTTTAGAACCCAGGTGTGTCTACAAAACACATGCACTCCTCCATAAGGTTCATGGGTTCCCTATTGTTTTATCCCAGTACAAGAGGGGCAACTGGATTCAGGATTAAACACAAGCAGTCTTTAAGGTCTATCTTATTACAGTTTAGGCCTACCTTATTATTTTCTTCCATCTGGCAATATCGTTTCAAGGAATGAAATCTGTTTTGTTGCTAATATTATTATTAATTGTAGGAAAATACAGCTGTAGAGTACAAGAATCAGCTGCTTTCTGAAGGGAAGCCAAGCTCATAAGCAATTTAGAACCTACAGACAATTATGACAACATTGGAACGCATGAATGTGTCACAAACGCCTTGTGGTCACATGTTATTTTAGGGCGTGGCTCCGCATTCGTGACCGGTTCTCTTATTTCTATTTTCCGGTATCCGTTCGTGCTGGAATTTGCGATTAATACTTTTCTCATGCCGAAACAGGATTCGATACATACCGGTAGTTAAATGTCAAAAATTATTATATTCGCAATGTCATTAAACAACAACATAAATAGCTACTACATTTTCGAAACATGATTTTGTCATCAGTTTAGTACCATTTGTTTGATTTTGTGGACCCACGACTAAACTTTATCTATGTTAGCTAGATGCTAGCGACGCTCGTCAGCATAGGCTGCTACGTGATAAACAGTTTGCGTTAGCGAATTAGCTACCTAGCTAGCCAGCCTAACAAGCTGTCACATCCAGTGGAAACCGATGCAACCCTGCTGCCAAATAAGGGCTAACTCGATGACCCGTGGTAACAGTGAGGTCCCCATGAGTTTCAAGGCTTTAATAAGTGTTATCGTGCAGAAAAAGCGAATAAAATACTGGTTGATGAGCTAGCTAAATTAGCTAGCAAGACGGGTATGACCGTTAACAGCAGCGTGCATGCACAAATGCATGACGACACATTGAATATAAGTGAAGCAGGCATGCAGAACGAGATCGCCCCACCAAGCCAGATAGTAGAGGGGTACAACAACGCCGGGACACAGAGGCATAGCTCATACAATTATATTTTGTTCCAGTCATTGACAATACATGTTGAAAAATAAACACCTGCGTCAAATATATGGCATCGCATGCTTGTGCAAAGATAGCTTGCATGAATTTTTAAAATAATCCGGTGACCACTAGATGGCCTCGTATACCCACATTTAGATCAACTGTACTTGATTTTTCATCAGTACTGTGAATGACAAGCCCACTGAATCTAGTTTAATAATCTTTATACTCAGCAGGTAGAGGCCTAGGTACTTCAAATCAGTGCTTAATTTGAGCTGGATCATGCCAGAACAGGATCCGGCACCTTTCCGATCTGGACTGTTTTGTTCCGGAACCTATTTGGCCGAATCCGGTACCTCTCGTGCCATGAAAAATAATTTTCACTTTTTGCTATGTAACAATTATAATAAAAGCGATCAAAGTTCATTCGAGTTGCCTCTTCGTCAATTATCCTGCCCCCTCATCTCTCCAGAGTTGCACTTCATCATTTGTTTCCTTATAGAATCATAGCTGCATGAAGGGTTCTGGAGGAATTTTCTAAAGTTACGGAATTACTGCTGTCTGTTCAGAAATAAATTAAATCATTCAGAATAGCCTAATACGTCATGAGCAACCCTCTAATTTAGCTACAGAGGACCAATAGCTTCTTTTTTTAAATAGCCGAGCTGCGGATTGTAGCCCAATAACAAAGAATAGCCTACAGTCGGGAACGCGAGGCAAATCTGTCAGTGAAAAAACAGCACGCAGACAAAACAGGCCTTTTGCAATATTTCAAATACAATCGAGGGAAAACACAGGTTGAAAAGCAATGACTCTTGCTGAAAAGATAAGACTCTGCTGTAGACTACCAAAATATTTGATCAACTCCCAAACATTGTTTTACAAAACAGAGAGGGAGAGATAGGCTTTTGACACGAGCGCATCGACAATCTCCAGCCAGTGAGCTGCGCATCATTGGGTGAGTCAGTGAAACTGGAAAGCATTTTTAGGACTAATTTCCTCCTCATGTTGTAGCCTACTATATGTTTCTTCACAAACCTAGGCCTATAGGCTATTGATGGATTCAAGACAAGGTCGTTTTTATTGATCTCAGATACTAAGTTTGTCAGTGTCAAAGTAGTCTGCCATTTCGATCATTTGTGCGGATTAAAAAAAGATGATGCCAAAGTCTCCAGTCATGTAAAATTATGTAGAATTGCACGAAATGCGGTTTTAAAAAGGCCAACACTTTCCCGGACCCGAGGCTACTGAAAATGTTCCCCATGTGTGCAACTTCTATATGTGTGCACCCAAGTACATATGGGAGTTGTTGCAATGGGACAAGACTGTAACTACCAATTGGATACCACTAAATTGAAAAAAAAGGTCACCGTGGGGGTTTGTGGTATATGGCCAATATACCTCCGCGTTGCGTTGTGCCTAAGAACAGCCCTTTGCCGTGGTATATTGGCCATATACCACACCTCCTTGGGCCTTATTTCTTAATTGTACACAATTGGACAGTTTTACAATTATTGTATGGTAAACATTGACATCTGTCTGGGTGGAACACCCTCCATAATGGGTGTCTGTGTGGGACACCCTCCATTACGGCTCCATCAGTGTTGAGCCCTCTCACTCTGATTGTATGGGACACTCAATTACGGCTCCTTGTGTTTCCAATCTTCTTCCTCTGGCAGGATTACTTCCACGTGCAACTGTCAGACGACAAGCAGGTGAGGCACTTCCTGGAGCTGAGCTATGCTGGTGCCATCCTTCGGGACAGCTGGGTCCTGACAGACGTTGGCATCACCCCTAGCAGTGCCATCTGCTGACTGCTGAAGGTACCTGCCGAACACCTCGCTGTTTCTACCCGTGCTTGAAAATGCATATCAAAGTGAGCTGGCTATTGCTTGAAATAGCTTCAAACTATCATGACCATAAAGTGTTTCAGATATAGCATGGTGATATATAGTATGGTGTTATATAGTATGGTTATATAGTATGGTGATATATAGTGTGGTGATATATAGTATGGTGATATATAGTATGGTTATATAGTATGGTGATATATAGTGTGGTGATATATAGTATGGTTATATAGTATGGTTAAATAGTATGGTTATATAGTATGATTATATATATTATGGTGATATAGAGTGTGGTAATATATAGTATGGTGATATAGTATGGTTATATAGTATGGTTATATAGTATGATTATATATATTATGGTGATATATAGTATGGTAATATATAGTATGGTGATATATAGTATGGTTAAATAGTATGGTTATATAGTATGATTATATATATTATGGTGATATATAGTATGGTAATATATAGTATGGTGATATAGTATGGTTATATAGTGTGGTTATATAGTATGATTATATATATTATGGTGATATATAGTATGGTAATATATAGTATGGTGATATAGTATGGTTATATAGTATGGTTATATAGTATGATTATATATATTATGGTGATATATAGTATGGTAATATATAGTATGGTGATATATAGTATGGTTAAATAGTATGGTTATATAGTATGATTATATATATTATGGTGATATAGAGTGTGGTAATATATAGAATGGTGATATAGTATGGTTACAGTGCCTTGCGAAAGTATTCGGCCCCCTTGAACTTTGCGACCTTTTGCCACATTTCAGGCTTCAAACATAAAGATATAAAACTGTATTTTTTTGTGAAGAATCAACAACAAGTGGGACACAATCATGAAGTGGAACGACGTTTATTGGATATTTCAAACTTTTTTAACAAATCAAAAACTGAAAAATTGGGCGTGCAAAATTATTCAGCCCCTTTACTTTCAGTGCAGCAAACTCTCTCCAGAAGTTCAGTGAGGATCTCTGAATGATCCAATGTTGACCTAAATGACTAATGATGATAAATACAATCCACCTGTGTGTAATCAAGTCTCCGTATAAATGCACCTGCACTGTGATAGTCTCAGACGTCCGTTAAAAGCGCAGAGAGCATCATGAAGAACAAGGAACACACCAGGCAGGTCCGAGATACTGTTGTGAAGAAGTTTAAAGCCGGATTTGGATACAAAAATATTTCCCAAGCTTTAAACATCCCAAGGAGCACTGTGCAAGCGATAATATTGAAATGGAAGGAGTATCAGACCACTGCAAATCTAACAAGACCTGGCCGTCCCTCTAAACTTTCAGCTCATACAAGGAGAAGACTGATCAGAGATGCAGCCAAGAGGCTCATGATCACTCTGGATGAACTGCAGAGATCTACAGCTGAGGTGGGAGACTCTGTCCATAGGACAACAATCAGTCGTATATTGCACAAATCTGGCCTTTATGGAAGAGTGGCAAGAAGAAAGCCATTTCTTAAAGATATCCATAAAAAGTGTTGTTTAAAGTTTGCCACAAGCCACCTGGGAGACACACCAAACATGTGGAAGAAGGTGCTCTGGTCAGATGAAACCAAAATTGAACTTTTTGGCAACAATGCAAAACGTTATGTTTGGCGTAAAAGCAACACAGCTCATCACCCTGACCACACCATCCCCACTGTCAAACATGGTGGTGGCAGCATCATGGTTTGGGCCTGCTTTTCTTCAGCAGGGGCAGGGAAGATGGTTAAAATTGATGGGAAGATGGATGGAGCCAAATACAGGACCATTCTGGAAGAAAACCTGATGGAGTCTGCAAAAGACCTAAGACTGGGACGGAGATTTGTCTTCCAACAAGACAATGATACAAAACATAAAGCAAAATCTACAATGGAATGGTTCAAAAATAAACATATCCAGGTGTTAGAATGGCCAAGTCAAAGTCCAGACCTGAATCCAATCGAGAATCTGTGGAAAGAACTGAAAACTGCTGTTCACAAATGCTCTCCATCCAACCTCACTGAGCTCGAGCTGTTTTGCAAGGAGGAATTGGAAAAAATTTCAGTCTCTCGATGTGCAAAACTGATAGAGACATACCCCAAGGACTTACAGCTGTAATCGCAGCAAAAGGTTTACAAAGTATTAACTTAAGGGGGCTGAATAATTTTGCACGGCCAATTTTTCAGTTTTTGATTTGTTAAAAAAGTTTGAAATATCCAATAAATGTCGTTCCACTTCATGATTGTGTCCCACTTGTTGTTTATTCTTCACAAATACAGTTTTATATCTTCATGTTTGAAGCCTGAAATGTGGCAAAAGGTCGCAAAGTTCAAGGGGGGCGAATACTTTCGCAAGGCACTGTATCTTTCCGACAGATAAGATCTAAACCAGGCCAGAACTTGTCCGTGTAGACCAATTTTGGTTTCCAATCTCTCCAAAAGAATGTGGTGATCGATGGTATCAAAAGTAGCACTAAGGTCTAGGAGCACGAGGACAGATGCAGAGACTCTTTCGGTCCGATGCTATTAAGATGTCATTTACCACCTTCACAAGTGCTGTCTCAGTGCTATGATGGGGTCTAAAACCAGACTGAAGCATTTCGTATACATTGTTTGTCTTCAGGAAGGCAGTGAGTTGCTGCGCAACAGCCTTTTCTAAAATTTTTGAGAGGAATGGAAGATTCGATATAGGCCGATAGTTTTTTATATTTTCTGGGTCAAGGTTTGGCTTTTTCAAGAGAGGCTTTATTACTGCCACTTTTAGTGAGTTTGGTACACATCCGGTGGAAAGAGAGCAGTTTATTATGTTCAACATAGGAGGGCCAAGCACAGGAAGCAGCTCTTTCAGTAGTTTAGTTGGAATAGGGTCCAGTATGCAGCTTGAAGGTTTAGAGGCCATGATTATTTTCATCATTGTGTCAAGAGATATAGTACTAAAACACTTGAGCGTCTCTCTTGATCCTTGGACCTGGCAGAGTTGTGCAGACTCAGGACAACTGAGCTTTGAAGGAATACGCATAGATTTAAAGAGGAGTCCGTAATTTGCTTTCGAATAATCATAATCTTTTCCTCAAAGAAGTTCATGAATTTATCACTGCTAAAGTGAAAGTCATCCTCTCTTGGGGAATGCTGCTTTTTAGTTAGCTTTGCGACAGTATCAAAAAGGAATTTCGGATTGTTCTTATTTTCCTCAATTAAGTTAGAAAAATAGGATGATCGAGCAGCAGTAAGGGCTCTTCGGTACTGCACGGTACTGTCTTTCCAAGCTCGTCGGAAGACTTCCAGTTTGGTGTGGCGCCATTTCCGTTCCAATTTTCTGGAAGCTTGCTTCAGAGCTCGGGTATTTTCTGTGTACCAGGGAGCTAGTTTCTTATGAGAAATGTTTAGTTTTTAGGGTGCAACTGCATCTAGGGTATTGCGCAAGGTTAAATTGAGTTCCTCAGTTAGGTGGTTAACTGATTTTTGTCCTCTGGCGTCCTTGGGTAGACAGAGGGAATCTGGAAGGACATCAAGGAATCTTTGTGTTGTCTGTGAATTTATAGCACGACTTTTGATGTTCCTTGGTTGGGGTCTGAGCAGATTATTTGTTGCAATTGCAAACATAATAAAATGGTGGTCCGATAGTCCAGTATTATGAGGAAAAACATTAAGATCCACAACATTTATTCCATGGGACAAAACTAGGTCCAGCGTATGACTGTGACAGTGAGCGGGTCCAGAGACATGTTGGACAAAACCCACTGAGTCGATGATGGCTCCGAAAGCCTTTTGGAGTGGGTCTGTGGACTTTTCCATGTGAATATTAAAGTCACCAAAGATTAGAATATTATCTGCTATGACTACAAGGTCCGATAGGAATTCAGGGAACTCAGTGAGGAACGCTGTATATGGCCCAGGAGGCCTGTAAACAGTAGCTATAAAAAGTGATTGAGTAGGCTGCATAGATTTCATGACTAGAAGCTCAAAAGATGAAAACGTCATTTTTTTTTTGTAAATTGAGATTTGCTATCGTAAATGTTAGCAACACCTCCGCCTTTGCAGGATGCACGGGGGATATGGTCACGAGTGTAGCCAGGAGGTGAGGCCTCATTTAACACAGTAAATTCATCAGGCTTAAGCCATGTTTCAGTCAGGTCAATCACATCAAGATTATGATCAGTGATTAGTTCATTGACTATAATTGCCTTTGAAGTAAGGGATCTAACATTATGTAGCCCTATTTTGAGATGTGAGGTATCATGATCTCTTTCAATAATGACAGGAATGGAGGTGGTCTTTATCCTAGTGAGATTGCTAAGGCGAACACCGCCATGTTTAGTTTTAACCAACCTAGGTCGAGGCACAGACACGGTCTCAATGGTGATAGCTGAGCTGACTACACTGACTGTGCTAGTGGCAGACTCCACTATGCTGGCAGGCTGGCAAACAGCCTGCTGCCTGGCCTGCACCCTATTTTATTGTGGAGCTAGAGGAGTTGTTGGTAGATAAGATGAGAGCACCCCTCCAGCTAGGATGGAGTCAGTCACTCCTCAGCAGGTCAGGCTTGGTCCTGTTTGTGGGTGAGTCCCAGAAAGAGGGCCAATTATCTACAAATTCTATCTTTTGGGAGGGGCAGAAAAGTTTTCAACCAGCGATTGAGTTGTGAGACTCTGCTGTAGAGCTCATCACTCCCCCTAACTGGGAGGGGGCCAGAGACAATTACTTGATGCCGACATCTTTCTAGCTGATTTACACGCAGAAGCTATGTTGCGCTTGGTGATCTGACTGTTTCATCCTAACATCGTTGGTGCCGACGTGGATAACAATCTCTCTATACTCTCTACACTCACCAGTTTTAGCCTCAGCCAGCACCATCTTCAGATTAGCCTTAACGTTGGTAGCCTTGCCCCCTGGTAAACAGTGTATGATCGCTGGATGATTAGTTTTAAGTCTAATACTGCGGGTAATGGAGTCGCCAATGACTAGAGTTTTCAATTTGTCAGAGCTAATGGTGGGAAGCTTCGGCGTCTCAGGCCCCGTAACGGGAGGAGTAGAGACCAGAGAAGACTCGGCCTCTGACTCCGACTCGCTGCTTAATGGGGAAAACCGGTTGAAAGTTTCTGTCGGCTGAATGAGCGACACAGCATTTCCTTCCAGAAACCGTGAGAAAGTTGTCCGGCATTAGACTGCGGGGACTGTGCCAGGGGATTTATACTACTATCTGTACTTACTGGTGGCACAGACGCTGTTTCATCCTTTCCTACACTGAAATTACCCTGCCTAACGATTGCGTCTGAAGCCGGGCTTGTAGCACAGCTATCCTCGCCGTAAGGCGAGTACAGCGACTGCAATTAGAAGGAATCATGTTAATGTTACTACTTAGCTTCGGCTGTTGGAGGTCCTGACGAATCGTGTCCAGATAAAGCGTCCGGAGTGAAAAAGTTGAGGAAAAAAAAACAAAAATATAAATGGTAATTAAAAAGTATAAACCGTAAAGTTGTCAGGTAGCAAAATAGGTTGACAACAAAACGCACAGCAACTCGAAAACAAGTCTGCAAGTTGTGACCGGAAATGACGTCAGACTCTCAAACACCTGACAGATCTCACCTCACAATTAGATTAGATTTTCATCTGAACAAATGAATGCTCTCGTTGTTATAATGAGGAATTTAATTAAATAATTTGGTTTTCCTTGAAGATTTGAATGGGCTGGGAAAGACTTTCTTGATGGCTCTTGACAATCTGGTGAAAAGGGAGGGTTTGCGACTCTTCTCTTCAAGTGGGAAGGACGATGCGATATCATAAATTCCCTCTGGAGAAAAAGAGCCATGAGATGTTGTCATCGTCTCTGCAACGAAATACCATCCAGCATGCCATCAATTTACATTTTACTCATTTATCAGACACTCTTATCCAGAGAGACTTACAAGGAGCAATTAGGATTAAGTGCCTTGCTCAAGAGCACATTGACAGATTTTGCCTCGTGAACTCAGGGATTCTGACCCAGCAACCTATCGGTTACTGGCCCAACCTCTTAACCCACTAGGCTACCACCCAGCCCACAGTACAGTATGTCATAGGTAACAACTCAGAGGAGTACAATGTCTTTCCAAATGAATTAGTGGAATGGTAAAGGGATAATGTCTCAGTCTTGACTGAGCAGCAGCCTAAACAACAGCAGGGCTTACCTGTAAAGTACACAGTAGGGGAAATGTTCTGAGGCTGGTACTCCAGAGACTCTTGAGGACAGAGGTTCTTACTAACTTTCTTGGAACCCTGGTTGGTGGGAAAAGGCACATTAAAACAAACTGAAAAATGTTCAATATCTTAAAGTACAGCATATCAATTGTAAAGAAGCAGTGCAATGCCATGACACAAAGAATCATATATCTCATAAAAGGTCAACAGCAGTGTTATTCATGAAAGATGTATGTGTACTATACCTTTGTGTTAAAGGTGAGGACCTGCTCTCCAGTACTGCTGATGGTATCCCTTTCCAAATCAAACACGCCTTCTACAATGTCACTGGTGGCCACGCTGGTAGCGGACTCAAAATAACATTTAGCAGTGGCTTTGGTGATCATTTGAAGAATGACCATGCAAGTAGAAGTCTTTGGATCGTTCTGGACTGAAACATCAAAGTTTATATTTTCATACTCATCTGACCACTGTCTCAGGAAGCCCTTCACTGTCTCTTCAGCAAATATCTGGAGAAGCTGAGAGGAGAGCTCCTTGGATATGGCACATTGTTCCTTTCCCCATTTCAGCCTTGAAAGAATGGAGTCTGAAGCACTTTTGGCTGCTTCCAATGTTAAGACCTGTGGAGTGCTGTGGCTGTCCTGAAGGGCTATCACTTTATCCACCAATTCATGGCTGAAAATGTGGATGGTCCAAGTGGAAATGATTTTTCTCAATTTCCTAACAGCAGATCGGAGGTCGTCAAGATGTGAAGCACCCTGTCCATCTTCCTGTGTGTTCTCAACACTTTCCACCATAATGTCCACTACCACCCCAGCAGCTTGCCTGACTTTGTCCACAAAGGTTACAGGAAGTAAGTCCTCTGTGTGAAAGAAGTCCTCAATGATTGTGTTTCTAACAATGGGAAAGTCAATCTGAGCAGGAAACTCTGTGGGGATGGGAGTCCCGGGTAAGGCAAAGTGCCATTTCGACTGCCTTAATTTTGAAATAGGTGTTTGAGAGATGGAGGAGCGTGAAGAAGAGGTATTTCTTGTATTTTGGCTGTCAGCACTCCTACAACGGATCGTGTCAATATCCTCCAGCATGGATCCTGAGAGCTCAGTGGTTTTAGGTAGTAATTTGTGCGGAATGTCCACACAGGCATCGTTTCCACCAGGTGTAACACTGCTCTGGTTGACCTCAAGATGGCCGAGACTTGCTCTTTGTGAATCAGGACTGCTTTGATATGTAAAGATTTGGATTGAACCAAGTGTTGTGTCTGATCTTTGAAGGTCTTTTCTGAGAAACTCCGTAATCTTACTTTGCAGACTGTAGTAGATGTTACGAGCAACAGACCAGATCCTTTTCTCAGAAACCTGTCCAGTGGTGAGCAGGGAGGTTCCAGATACCATGTCAGATGATTGGGTGGTCTGGGTGAGCTCCTGCTGGTCTTTCACCATGGTTTGTATAATATCAGTAGATGTGATGGATGTAGATACAGACTGAAGGTACTTATCTGTTGTACCTTCCTCCACAATGTTAAATGATCTAGAGAGGACCTCACTCACTCCTTTCTCAGCTTTGGTTTGGAACTCATGACTAGAACGTTTTTGGAGGCTCTTTGTTGAATGACTGTGGGAAGATGCAATGCCTTTGGAGGCAGCCGTGCTGCAATCTAGACTTACTGGAGAGGTTCGCTCAAAAGAACTTTGGAGACGTTCAAACATGTCTTCACATGGTGTTGGGGACCTTGACAAGGAGATGTCCTTCAGCTGAGACAGAACACCACCTACCAACATGTTGACCTCAAGGGACATATCAGATATTTTCTTTCCTACTGTGGAGAAGCAAGGTGCATTTGATGTCTGATACTCGCATGAGGTCAAGATTGCTGAAATGACCTCTTTGGTACTATTGTTCAGTAGAGCCTCGTCTGTTTCAGTCCAGAGAAGTTTTGAACTCTCGCTGACAGCCCTGTGTAGAGCCACTTCAAGGTTCAAACTGTGCAAGTGAGGAACACTCTTACTAGCTTGCCTCAAGTCCTGGCTTGCCAAACATATGTGCTCCTTAGTGCCAAGATGTCCAGAGTCCTCTGTGGGTATATGACTAGACATTCTGCTCAGCACGTCTGACCTCCGCTGGTGAATGATGAAGTCCTTTAATGTCTTCTTAATATTGTCATATAAACTAGTAATAGCAGACCAGATCCTGCTCTGTAGCTTTTGTGCATTTTCCTGGAGGTCAGGTTCTCTCTCCTCTACTTCTGCAGGTTGCGCCGAGCTCTGCAGGTCTTCCACAAATGTGTCAATGATGCCAAAGGCAGCAGAATCCGCACAAATATCCTTTGACCATGTGTACTGGTTTTGAACAGAACAAGACCTGGATGCTACAGAATAAGCAGGCTTTGCACTAGTTAAGCTACTGGTGGACTTTTTAACTAGGAACTCACTCACTGCTTGAGTGGCATTTCTCTTGAATTCCTCACTTGAGTGTTTTTTCATGCAATCTAACAGACTGGTCAAAGAAGCTGTGGCCTTACTTCTGCTGTCCTCAATTTGACAGGGGAACTCATATACTATTGGTGATGAGGCCCTGGAATGGGAGATATCCCCAAGCTGAACCAGAACACCCTCTACAAATTGTTGTATCTCAATAGAGAAGTCTGATCCTTTTTCTCCAACAGTGTACAGGGCGTCCTCCTTTGACATCTCAGTGTTGTACAAGACCAGAAGCTCTGAGATGACATCTTTGGTGCAAGTTGTCAGAAGGAGCTTGCTTTCTTCTGACTCAGTTTGTGCCCAAAGAAGTTTTGAGCTCTCACTTAGGCCTCTTTGTAAAGTAACTTCACCAGTGGACTCAGGCAACTGAGGCTCACTCTTACTGGGCCTATATTTCATGTCTAAGCAAGGAAGTGGACCTGTCTCCTTAAACTCAGCATTTGTGATGTTGTCATCAGATGTGACAATACTCTTTAAGGCACATCGCTGAAGCTTGCCGAAATAATCTTTCAAGTTGTTTTGGATGCTGTGGTAAATGTGAACAGCAGCAGACCAGGCACTCTTCTGTTGGGGACTCTCTTCAGATTCAGCCAAGGACTTCATATCTGACACGAAAGTCTTAACAACTACTGACGCTGCTGAGCCCACTGGGTGAATTGATTCTGTCTTTACAATGCCAGACAATGTTTGACCTGATACAGCACCTGTTAACTCAGACTGAACGACTGAACTTGGAAAGCTCAAACTACTGACGTTTTTGGCAAGAACTCCACTCACTGCTTGTATTGCTGATGTTTGAAACTCCCGGCTGGAGAGTTTTTGGATGCTCTTAGATATGAGCGTACAGGAGGAACCAGATTCACCAATATTGTAGCTGCTCTCGTATTTTCTTATTAGGGCATCAAGATCCTCAATGAAGCCAACATGCGATGCCAAAAACGTGATCTTGTCCTTCAGATCTTTCAGCAAATTCTGTTTGTTCTCGTCAACAAAAGCCACCATTGTGTCAGAGATGGTGGTCATGACTTGCCCTGTTAGACTCTTGCTCTCTTGGTCAACTTTTTCAAGTTTAGCAGCCAGCTCTCTCACCATGCTCTCAGTCACCTTGGTCTGTGAGTCTCCCCTTACCGGTGTCACTAGAGAGGTTTGACTTGCGGAGGCACTCTTAACGACCACTGATAAGGCCGACTTGACATCTTTAATCACTTCTGCCATTACAGCAGGGGTTAGCATCATCGAGCCTGCACTTCCAGATGGAGAATTGGACATGCATGCAAGTTTGGAGAGAGATCCTTGCAGGCTGTCCTGCACACAGGTGACGAGGGTGTCCTCTGAGACACCTAAGAGGACTTGTAGCGAGTCAGAGTTGGTTGTTTTCTTCTGCACATCAGACAGAGAGGTTAGAGTCCTTGGAAAAAAACCAACAGAAATCATCAAAGTCAAACAAATAATATGTAAGGCTGTGATGCACATTTAGTGTGTCAAATACATCTGCACCATTGAAAACAATGAGGAAAACGCTGCTGTTTCTCTGAGAAAAAACCTTAGTGTGATGTCAGCTTAACTGCTTAATTTCTAAAGCCCAATAAAATGTATTTTGTATAAGTTATTTGTATTGAATCTGGCCTGTAGATATACATCTATCCTGGCAATATCTATCCTCTACAAAAATCCAAATTACTATAAACTTCAAATACTGTAACTTCTAATAACTTCAAGGACAATCATAAATACAAGGCAGTTTGAAGAAATGTTAAAGGGAAATTTCTAAATGTTTCAACTTCATATTCATCATCTCCAGCACCACCCCAACATCAGCATATGTGAAAAACGGGCATTTCTACGTTTTGTAGTAAAAAAAAAAGAGGAAGATAAGTGTTTTCTATGACATCATCAACCAATTAGTAGGCAATGCCTACTCATAATTGGTTAAAATCACACGATGCACACTGATGATGTCATTAAAATCTACAGCAGAGCATTTAATCAACATTTTTGTTATTTTTCATTTTTTAAACAACTAATTGACTGACGTCGGCTCAATTATTTGAATTCAATATAGTTATTTTTTTTCTTCTTCTGTGAGCTCGATGCTCAGTTTCTGTAGAGATAAATTAGATCAAGCACGAACTATGCAATTTAGTAGGGAGTTGTAGTTTCCAACAGGCCAATATTCTACATAGTTTAGCACAGAAAATATGGCAATTAATTTCCATAATCCATTGCACGCCCACTTGTCCACTCTGTATGGAGCAGATACGGAAACCTCATTGACTGAGACGGAGAGACGAGAGAATGCATGAGAGAGATAAAAAGTAGTTGCGTTGCGAGGATTCTCTACCTGGAAATACATGATCTAAGTCATTGACAGTTGGTGTTCAGCGGTCATAAAAGTAGGTCTTATTTACTTAGAAGAACTACTAAAATAGTGATTTTGTCAGACAGGATAAGCAGCAGCTCTATAGAGATGAGTTGATGACTTGGAATGAAATAATAAAGTCATCAAATAAATATTTTATATGAGAAAGTAAATGATGGTTGATAAGTCATAAACAGTAATGGACAGTCACTACCATCATGGGACTTTAATTCATTGTTTTATTATGTGTTGTTACAGCATTCAACACACATAATCCAAAGTGCATTCAATGTCTAAAAAAGTATTGAAATCCAAAACCGTGATTATTTTTTAAATATTTGAATCGAAACCAAACCAACCTTAAAAAGCACTAATTTCTCAGCACTATTGGAAACAGTTACGTCCCTCTATATTTTTTTTTTTACTACAAAGCATGGAAATGTGTAATTTTCACATATGGTGATGCTGGAGATGAATATGAAGTTGTTAAATTTCCCTTTAAGAACATACCTCATGGCCCCCTTGGGCAGGTAGCTTCCACTGCCCTTAGTCAGGTAAATCTCCTTGAACTTAAGTTGTGATTCCTGCTCTTCTTCCTCTTCCTGCTCCATACAGTTGGAGGAAGGGTAGGGAGTCGGGATGCGAAAGCTATTGTAAGACTTTCGACTGCCTGGCCTCTTAGGTACACCAGCCTCAGTAAATCTCACGCGGGACTTGGTGTTAGTCTTATCGTCTAACAGACTGGTGAGTGACGCTGTGAGAGATCTCTGTGACAATGGAGAGGAGGCAGCATCTTGGATGCCCAGTAGTTCGTAAAGACCTGGGATGATGATCTGCATCAGCTTGTCCGATAAAAACTGGACAATCCTCAGACACAAGCCGGCAAGCTGTTGTTTTGTCAGCTGTATTCCAGAAACAGAAGAAGTGTTTTAAAATGTTGCATAGTGCGTCTTTCAAAAGCTTATGAACAAGGTTAAACATTAGGCAGAGTTTTCATGGTAATCTAATATGATCTTACCGGGTCAAACATGCCCTCACGAATCCCCCTCCACTGCCTGAAAACAATATTGTTATAAATGTTGTCATATCAGGATGCGTGGCAGAATAGTTTTTATTTAATTATTTGCCTGATCGTGAAGTTATACTTGCTTTGTGTCAGTTGTTTTGACAAAATTGCAGTGTGACAACTTTTCTAGCACTGAATAAAAAAATCTGATTGATCCGTTTCTAATTTGATCCTATTTCCTTGAAGGTGTGATAGTACCAAAGAAAACAGAATATACTTCTCAGTTAGGTTTTGAAGGAAGTCCATAAGTGTCTGATGTTCTACATTGTTGAGCTTCCCCTCTTCTGTGGTTTCCATCACTGAGGTTGCTCTGCTCCTGGTAGAATTGCTCTGCTCCTGGTAGAAATGTAATTATATTGCAAATAATCAAACTTAATATCAAACTTAATATACGACAAATATCATACTGAAAGAACTTATGAACCGTTAGAGAGTGGAGGAGCATTGGTAACGTTGGACAAATTTAAACAACTGCAACACAACAGAGATGGTTGTGGTACGTCAACATTGCCAATGATAGCATCACTATAACTTTTTATTGGATTAATGTTGTAATATGAAATGACAAGGTCAACTTACCATCTCATTGACAGCTTCAGAGGTCAGGTGGTCATCCACCACACAGACAGGCAGGTCTCGAGACTGGGACAAGGCTCTATGGTCATAACCAGGAGAGAATGGAAACATCAGAGCAGTCCCAATGGCAGAATCTAACCACTGTCTTCATGTCAAAGACTCACTCACTCATTTGCTTTGTCAAACCTACCCCTTAGAATGACTTCGATATTAACACTGAATATATTTTGTTATTAAGAGATCTCTCAATAATAATTCTCACAATAGCATATTGGTAGTAGTTAGTGACATATTAAAGCTAAGCAGGGCTGGGTGTCGTTAAAACCCTGGATGGGGTTCGATCCCGGGCTGAGGTGCTGCCTATTGTTATTTTCTGAAAGTGTATATAATGTTTGGCTATGCTGAATTTAGTTTACAATGATGACATCATCCTGTGGTTGAAATTTCACCCTCAAAACAACAGTTAGGCCTATACCCCGTCTTATCCACGACCCCCCCCCCAACACACACACACACACACTTTACATTTGACCAATATGTATGGAGCCACCAGCCCTAAAGCATGAACATGTTTTTTTGCTAGAAAATGTGGATTAAGAGAAGAAAAATTATCCTTTTCGCTAGTTTCATCTAAATAGAAGGGCAACATGACATTGACAAACCTTGTCATATCTGCTTTCACCAGGATTTAAAAACCCAGGCTTTCCTAAAATGTTTACCTCAGCCAGTCTAGAACCCAGGTGTGTCTGCAAGACACATGCACTCCTCCATAAGGTTCATGGCTTGCCTATTGTTTTATCCCAGTACAAGAGGGGCAACTGGATTCAGGATTAAACACAAGCAGTCTTTAAGGTATATCTTATTACAGTTTAGGCCTACCTTATTATTTTCTTCCATCTGGTAAAATCATTTTAAGGAATGAAATCTGTTTTGTTGCTTGTGTTATTATTAACTGTAGGAAAATACAGCTGTAAAGTACACGAATCAGCTACTTTCTGAAGGGAAGCCAAGCTCATAAGCAATTTAGAACCTACAGACAATTATGACAAAGTTGGAACGCATGAATGTGTCACAAACGCCTTGTGGTCACATGTTATTTTAGGGCGTGGCTCCGCATTCGCGACCGGTTGTCTTATTTCTCTTTCCCGGTATCCGTTAATGCTGGAATTTGCGATTAATACTTTTCTCATGCTGAAACCGGATTAGATACATACCGGTAGTTAAATGTCAAAAATTATTATATTCGCAATGTCATTAAACAACAACAACATAAGTAGCTACTACATTTTCGAAACATGATTTTGTCATCAGTTCAGTACCATTTGTTTGATTTTGTGGACCCACGACTAGCCTTTATCCATGTTAGCTAGTTGCTAGCGATGCTAGTCAGCATATGCTGCTACGTGATAAATAGTTCGCATTAGCGAATTAGCTACCTAGCTAGCCAGCCTAACAAGCTGTCACATCCAGTGGAAACCGATGCAACCCTGCTGCCAAATAAGGGCTAGCTCGATGACCCGTGGTAACAGTGAGGTCCCCATGAGTTTCAAGGCTTTAATAAGTGTTATCGTGCAGAAAAAGCAAATAAAATACTGGTTGATGAGCTAGTTAAGTTAGCAAGACGGATATGACCGTTAACAGCTTGCATGCACAAATGCATGGCGACACATTGAATATAAGTGAAGCAGGCATGCAGAACGAGATCGCCCCACCAAGCCAGATAGAGGGGTGCAACAACGCCGGTACACAGAGGCATAGCTCATACAATTATATTTTGTCCGGGTTAATGACTATCCTTGTTGAATAATAAATACCTGCGTCAAATATTTGGCATTGCATGCTAGTGCAAAGATGGCTTGCATGGATTTTTAAAAAATCCGGTGACCACTAGATGTCCTCGTATATCCACATTTAGATAAAATATACTTGATTTTTCATCAGTACTGTGAATGACAAGCCCACTGAATCGAGTTTAATAATCTTTATACTCAGCAGGTAGAGGCCTTGGTACTTCAAATCAGTGCTTAATTTGAGCCAGAACAGGATCCGGCACCTTTCCGTTCTGGACTGCTTTGTTCCGGAACCTATTTGGCCGAATCCGGTACCTCTCCTGCCATGAAAAATAATTTTCACTTTTTGCTATGTAACAATTATAATAAAAGCGATCAAAGTTCATTCGAGTTGCCTCTTCGTCAATTATCCTGCCCCCTCATCTCTCCAGAGTTGCACTTCATCATTTGTTTCCTTATAGAATCATAGCTGCATGAAGGGTTCTGGAGGAATGTTCTAAAGTTACGGAATTACTGCTGTCTGTTCAGAAATAAATTATATCATTCATAATAGCCTAATACGTCACGAGAAGCCCTATAATTTAGCTACAGAGGACCAATAGCTTATTATGTAAAATTATGTAGAATTTCACGAAATGCGGTTTTAAAAAGGCCAACACTTTCCCGGACCCTAGGCTACTAAAACTGTTCCCCGTGTGTGTAACAGGGTTGGTTATGTTTCCACTTGCCTCTAAAGAAATGTGTATTTAATGTTCAAGCATTGTTATTGGTTAGTTCAACTCTGATGACAATAAGGTGTGTTGTGATTGGCCCCGCTTGCAGATAGGGGTAGATCGCGAACGTCAGGTCTCACCAGTATGAAAATGTGATGCAAGGGGTAGGTCAGGTTATGAATACTGTTTTCTATTTTACAATGTGTACACGTTTTCTGTACGTTACTGATTTATACATGTGTGGGCATATGGTACCTGTTGGTGATTGACGGGCTTTCTGGGATGTGCTTTGGCATATGATTGCTGTAAGTAAGTGTGTTAGCTAGCATACACCGATGTAATGGTCACATAAGCCACTGCTAACACAGTTGTCTTCATGCTACAGATTTTGCCATCGACAGCCATCAATACCGTTCAGCTCTGCACAACTAACGTGCTGTTTCCCATTTAACAACAGGTATTTACACATGTTATATTTTGTATTGTATTTTTTAATTTTGTTCGCCCAGTATGAAAATGTGATTGCAAGGGATTTTGCCATCGACAGCCATCAATATCGCGAAGCCCTGCACAACTAACGTGCTGTTTCCCATTTAACAACAGAAATAAATGCTCAACTGGGACCACTGTCCGAAGTGATTTATATTGAGAAAACACAACGCATGGAGAGTACATATACATCTGTTCCATGTGCACCTTCTATAAGTGGCTCTACCCAATCAATGCTCTATTATAATAGGTGATCTTTTTTCTCATGAGTTCTGGTACCACAGAACCCCCCCTCTAGCACTCACTCTTTGTTCTGGCACCTCCCAATTTACAAATTAAGCTCTGCTTCAAATTTTTATTTTGCAAGGCAAGTCAGTTAAGAACAAATTCTTATTTTCAATAAAGGCCTAGGAACAGTGGGTTAACTGCCTGTTCAGGGGCAGAATGACAGATTTGTACCTTGTCAGTTCAGGGATTTGAACTTGCAACCTTTCGGTTACTAGTGGTGTCGTGAAGCAGTGTGGTTTGGCTTGGCTGGGTTGTGTTTCGGAGAACGCACGGCTCTTGGCTCTTGCCTCTCCCAAGTCCATATGGGAGTTGTAGCAATGGGACAAGACTGTAACTACCAATTGGATACCACTAAATTGGAAAAAAAGAAAGAAGTCACCTTGGGGGTTTGTGGTATATGGCCAATATACCTCCTCGCTGCGTTGTGCCTAAGAACAGCAGCCCTTGGCTGTGGTATATTGGCCATATACCACACCTCCTTGGGCCTTATTTCTTAATTGGACACAATTGGACACTTTTACAATTATTGTATGGTAAACATTGACATCTGTCTGGGTGGAACACCCTCCATAATGGGTGTCTGTGTGGGACACCCTCCATTACGGCTCCATCAGTGTTGAGCCCTCTCACTCTGATTGTATGGGACACTCAATTACGGCTCCTTGTGTTTCCAATCTTCTTCCTCTGGCAGGATTACTTCCACGTGCAACTGTCAGACAACAAGCAGGTGAGGCACTTCCTGGAGCTGAGCTATGCTGATGCCATCCTTCGGGACAGCTGGGTCCTGACAGACGTTGGCATCACCCCGAGCAGTGCCATCGGCTGCCTGCTGAAGGTACCAGCCGAACACCTAGCTGTTTCTACCCGTGCTTGAAAATGCATATCAAAGTGAGCTGGCTATTGCTTGAAACAGCTTCATACTATCATTAACATAAAGTGTTTCAGATATAGTGTGGTGATATATAGTATGGTGATATAGTATGGTTATATAGTGTGGTTATATAGTATGATTATATATATTATGGTGATATAGATTGTGGTGATATATAGTATGGTGATATAGTATGGTTATATAATGTGGTTATATAGTATGTTATATAGTATGGTTATTATAGTATGATTAGGTGATTTAGTTCATTCAAACAGGTGCCATAAATACAGGTAACAAGTGGAGGACAGAGGAGCCTCTTAAAGATGAAGTTACAGGTCTGTGAGAGCCAGAAATCTTGCTTGTTTGTAGGTGACCAAATACTTATTTTCCACCATAATTTGCAAATAAATTCATTAAAAATCCTACAATGTGATTTTTCTGGATTTTTTAAATCATTTTGTCTGTCATAGTTGAAGTGTACCTATGATGAAAATTACAGGCCTCTCTCATCTTTTTAAGTGGGAGAACTTGCACAATTGGTGGCTGACTAAATACTTTTTTGCCCCACTGTATAGTGTGGTGGTATATAGTATGGTGATATATAGTATGTTGAGGTCACCCTGCTTGAGACTGCAAGTAATGTTGCCCTTGCTCAACCAAGACCATGGTTATGGTAGAGTGATTGGTTAGTAAGAACACTGCTTTATACTGAGACCATGGTTATGGTAGAGTGATTGGTTAGTAAGAACACTGCTTTATACTGAGACCATGGTTATGGTAGAGTGATTGGTTAGTAAGGACACTGCTTTATACTGAGACCATGGTTATGGTAGAGTGATTGGTTAGTAAGAACACTGCTTCCTGATTGTGAAGTGTTGTTGTACAGAGGTCCCTGGGTACATGTCCAGAGCCAGACAGGGACAGAACTCACTCTGTTCCACAAAGTTCTGTGGAAGATTTGCTAATAGAGGAGAGTGGTTATGTATCGAAGTACATATTTAACCATCAGAATAATGTTTATTTGTGTTCCTTACTTACACATCCTATCATTGACATAGTCAAAGCTAGACCTTCTGTCAGTCTCTCCTTCTTGCTGGTTGACTAGAGTGGAAATCTATAGTATTGTATGGTTGACCTGGGATAGAGCTGAAATGTGGCCCGATGTAGTGTTGCTTTTGTACCAAACACCCTTACAGTCACAAACCTTTTCCCCATGTCATCGCCTCGACCTCAGTCTGGTGTTCCCTAACAGTATCTGAAGAGTCTGTATACCCAGTGGTGTACAGTACAGTAGAGTACAGCGGACTACAGTAGAGCACAGCAGAGTCTACTCTCTATGTCCCCTATCCTCCAGGCCGGCTCGGTCCTCCCCTCCCGCTCCGTGGCTCGATGACTCATTGCGAGCTCACAGAACAGAGCTCCGGGCAGCCGAGCGGAAATGGAGGAAAACTCGCCTCCCTGCGGACCTGGCATCCTTTCACTCCCTCCTCTCTACATTTTCCTCCTCTGTCTCTGCTGCTAAAGCCACTTTCTACCACTCTAAATTCCAAGCATCTGCCTCTAACCCTAGGAAGCTCTTTGCCACCTTCTCCTCCCTCCTGAATCCTCCTCCCCCCCCCTCCTCCCTCTCTGCAGATGACTTCGTCAACCATTTTGAAAAGAAGGTCGACGACATCCGATCCTCGTTTGCTAAGTCAAATAATAATCAAACGACACCGCTGGTTCTGCTCACACTGCCCTACCCTGTGCTCTGACCTCTTTCTCCCCTCTCTCTCCAGATGAAATCTCGCTTCTTGTGACGGCCGGCCGCCCAACAACCTGCCCGCTCGACCCTATCCCCTCCTCTCTCCTCCAGACCATTTCCGGGGACCTTCTCCCTTACCTCACCTCGCTCATCAACTCATCCCTGACCGCTGGCTACGTCCCTTCCGTCTTCAAGAGAGCGAGAGTTGCACCCCTTCTGAAAAAACCTACACTCGATCCCTCCGATGTCAACAACTACAGACCAGTATCCCTTCTTTCTTTTCTCTCCAAAACTCTTGAACGTGCCGTCCTTGGCCAGCTCTCCCGCTATCTCTCTCAGAATGACCTTCTTGATCCAAATCAGTCAGGTTTCAAGACTAGTCATTCAACTGAGACTGCTCTTCTCTGCATCACGGAGGCGCTCCGCACTGCTAAAGCTAACTCTCTCTCCTCTGCTCTCATCCTTCTAGACCTATCGGCTGCCTTCGATACTGTGAACCATCAGATACTCCTCTCCACCCTCTCCGAGTTGGGCATCTCCGGCGCGGCCCACGCTTGGATTGCGTCCTACCTGACAGGTCGCTCCTACCAGGTGGCGTGGCGAGAATCTGTCTCCTCGCCACGCGCTCTCACCACTGGTGTCCCCCAGGGCTCTGTTCTAGGCCCTCTCCTATTCTCGCTATACACCAAGTCACTTGGCTCTGTCATAACCTCACATGGTCTCTCCTATCATTGCTATGCAGACGACACACAATTAATCTTCTCCTTTCCCCTTCTGATGACCAGGTGGCGAATCGCATCTCTGCATGTCTGGCAGACATATCAGTGTGGATGACGGATCACCACCTCAAGCTGAACCTCGGCAAGACGGAGCTGCTCTTCCTCCCGGGAAGGACTGCCCGTTCCATGATCTCGCCATCACGGTTGACAACTCCATTGTGTCCTCCTCCCAGAGCGCTAAGAACCTTGGCGTGATCCTGGACAACACCCTGTCGTTCTCAACCAACATCATGGCGGTGGCCCGTTCCTGTAGGTTCATGCTCTACAACATCCGCAGAGTACGACCCTGCCTCACACAGGAAGCGGCGCAGGTCCTAATCCAGGCACTTGTCATCTCCCGTCTGGATTACTGCAACTCGCTGTTGGCTGGGCTCCCTGCCTGTGCCATTAAACCCCTACAACTCATCCAGAACGCCGCAGCCCGTCTGGTGTTCAACCTTCCCAAGTTCTCTCACGTCACCCCGCTCCTCCGCTCTCTCCACTGGCTTCCAGTTGAAGCTCGCATCCGCTACAAGACCATGGTGCTTGCCTACGGAGCTGTGAGGGGAACGGCACCGCAGTACCTCCAGGCTCTGATCAGGCCCTACACCCAAACAAGGACACTGCGTTCATCCACCTCTGGCCTGCTCGCCTCCCTACCATTGAGGAAGTACAGTTCCCGCTCAGCCCAGTCAAAACTGTTCGCTGCTCTGGCCCCCCAATGGTGGAACAAACTCCCTCACGACGCCAGGACAGCGGAGTCAATCACCACCTTCCGGAGACACCTGAAACCCCACCTTTTCAAGGAATACCTAGGATAGGATAAGTAATCCTTCTCACCCCCCCCCTTAATGATTTAGATGCACTATTGTAAAGTGGCTGTTCCACTGGATGTCAGAAGGTGAATTCACCAATTTGTAAGTCGCTCTGGATAAGAGCGTCTGCTAAATGACTTAAATGTAAATGTACAGCAGGCCGTATAGTAGGAGAAGAAGAGGCCCTTTGGGTTCATTGAAATACATATTCATAATATTTCTGTTAACAATTTAATCTGCACCCAGATTAGTCTTCAATTTAATTTTCACCCAGATTAGTGTTCAATTTAATCTGCACCCAGATTAGTGTTCAATGTGATAGAACAAAACTCAGTACAGCACATGAATTAGAAAATGTTGTTACAAATTTGAGCCACGAGATGGTGGTAGATTATAAGTTTAAATAGCATGGACCTTTGATTTGTCTCTGGATAGACATTGCCCTTGGGCACAGATCTAGGATCAGTTTACACTCACCAAATCCTAACCTTTACCATTAGCAGTAAAAACACAAACCAGACCTAAGATCAGTGCAAAGGAGCCACTTCATCTTACCCCTGTAATTATATGACTCCTAACTTATATATACTGAGTGTACCAAACATTAGAAACACCTTCCTAATATTGTTGCACCCGCCTTTTGCCATCAGAACAGCCTCAATTCGTTGGGGCATGGACTCTACAAGGTGTTTGAAAGCGTTCCCCAGGGATGCTGGCCCATGTTGACTCCAATGCTTCCAACAGTTGTGCCAAGTTGGCTGGATGTTCTTTGGGTGGTGGACCATTCATGATACACACAGGAAACTGTTGAGTGTGAAAAACCCCAGCAGCATTGCAGTTCTTGACACAAACCGGTGCACCTGGCACCTACTACCCCGTTCAAAGGCACTTAAATATTTTGTCTTGCCCATTCACCCTCTGAATGGCACACATACACAATCTATGCCTCAATTGTCTCAAGGCTTAAAAATCCTTCTTTAACCTGTCCGCTCCCCTTCATCTACACTGAAGTGGATTTAACAAGTGACATCATTAAGGGATCATAGCTTTCACCTGGTCAGTCTTTGTCATGGAAAGAACAGGTGTTCATAATGTTTTGTTTACTCGGTGTATAAACACAACAAAGGTATTTATGTAAAACAAGTGAATTTACTGTATGTTCATGGTCTTATACTTCAGCGGGAGCCGGTGGTGCGTGTGTTCAGTGCCGTGACGGGGGAGACCCTCTCAGTCTTGGGCACTGTGTTTCTCCTGAGTACGTCTGTGGCCAGGCTCATGACCCTGGTGTCCCAGCAGTGTGGGCTTCCCGTCAGCTCCTTCAGACTGAGCTCTCCCACCGGCCTGCAACTCTACGACTGCAACCGGCTGCACGACTACGCCATTGACCTGGGTATGGCCTTCCTTGTGCAGTAGATCAATGGTCCTCTGGCTCAACACCTTATGGATGTAACACAGAGACAAATGGACTGTATGGAAACATTCTTGGTTCATGGCAACCAGGAGGACAACCTGCATGTGTCTCTGTCTCCCAGGGGCTACTCTACGGTTGGACACCTGGGATGGGTGGGCGGAGTTCCTCAGAGGCTGCTTCCTGGGACACAGACTGACCGTCCAACGACACCTGTCTAGGGAGAGACCTGTGATGAGGTCAGAATACACATCTACACACTGAACTGTATGATAGACTTACTATCAACAGTGATGGTACTGAACCTTTATATAGCTTACAATGATAGTACTGACCCTGTATATAGCTTACAATGATAGTACTGACCCTGTATATAGCTTACAATGATGGTACTGAACCTTTATATAGCTTACAATGATAGTACTGACCCTGTATATAGCTTATATTCTCGTGTTTTTTTCCTTCATAGGTTTTTTTTCTCTTACCCTGATATTTAATACTGCATTGTGGGAAAGAGCTTGCAAGTAAGCATTTTACTGTACTGTTTTATAACCCACTGTATCTTGTGAACTTGACAAAAAAAACTTGAAACGTGTTATAAATACATTGATTCTGTATTATTCCAGGTTCCAGCTCCGGGTGGCACTCTACATCGCTGCTTCTCTGGGCCACCTGGACCTGGCCGGCTGGCTGCTGGAGAGGGGGTGCGTGTCATTGAGCCGGTGGGGGTTCACCCTTACCGTGAGTGGTGCCACCAGACGGCCCACCCCGACGTCGCCAAGTGTCCCGCTGTCGCCTCCATCGAGCGCGGCCAGCTCACCATCCTCAAACTCTTTATCGCCAGCAGCGTTCTGACCCTTGCCTGTCGGGATCCCCAGGGTTGTGACCCCCTGAGGATCGCCCTCCAGTATGGCCACAGGGAGTGTGTGCGTCACCTGGCCACCAAGCTGTGCTCTGTGGTGGTCCTCCCAGGTATGGCCCTGCCCATGCGGACATACCCCCAGATAAAGGGCTGGGTGAGGCTGGGGCAGAGGAGGGCAGAATCCAGGCACTGCATGGGCCTCAACAGGGCTCCGTTCAGGACCAGGGTGGGCGACACGGTCCTGGTGGACGGCTTCACCCTCCCCAAGATGTCCTCCAAGCCCAGGAGGAGTGAGGCCAAGGCGGGTATCAGGGTGATGTCCACAGCCTCTCGACGTTTGATCCCCATCAACTGCCCATCTCATGTATCCTGCCCGCTCCGCTCCCTGGCATCCTAGGATAAACCTCTTCAACTACCGAAGCTCCACCCTGTGGCTACGAGGGATGAAAGAGAGAAGAAGAGGGGATGTGAGGAGGATGAGAGTGGGGATAAGAACAGCAACCAATGGAGGAGCAGAGGCCCGCTCCCGCCCATTTCCAGAGACACCAATCTCAGACCTGTGTTTGCCTCACCAAACTCCGCCCAGATCCTCACCACCTCACTGGAGGCCTTTTCTCTCCACTGCGACCGCACACCCAGAGAAAACGCCATATACTGTTTGGCCTTGGCCAGGTTAGTCCAAGTTTAACTGACAGCTACGGTGAATATGAATATTTCTCTGGAGGTTTCTTATGAAAGGTGTGAATACTGTCAGAAGAAGCCTCCTATAATCAGTGGTGGGGGGGACACACATGTAAAAGCTGTTTACATACTTTTTATTTTATTTTGTTCAAGCATTTACCCAACTTTTGTGGAAGATGCATTGAAAGTAGAGGGAGCGTTACTTCTTTAATCCTGAACGGCAATCAGCATTTACCAGTCAATGTTTTTACCACTACATCACTGCCTATGATATACCCTTATCCTCCCTGAATAGATTTCAGTACAAACAAATCATGAGCCAACCATCATGCTTAGAAGGTACATAGTCAAATCAAATCAACTCAAACTTTATTTGTCACATGCGCTGAATACAACAAGTGTAGATCTTTCCGTGAAATACTTTACTTACACGCCCTTAACAAACAGTGCAGTCCAAGAAGAGTTGAAGAGAATATTTACCCAATAAACTAAACCCCAAGCCATTAGACTGCTGAACAGCTTCTACCCCCAAGCCACCAGACTGCTGAACAGCTTCTACCCCCAAGCCATTTGACTGCTGAACAGCTTCTACCCCCAAGCCATTAGACTGCTGAACAGCTTCTACCCCCAAGCCACCAGACTGCTGAACAGCTTCTACCCCCAAGCCATGAAAGACTGCTGAACAGCTTCTACCCCCAAGCCATTAGACTGCTGAACAGCTTCTACCCCCAAGCCACCAGACTGCTGAACAGTACCCCCAAGCCATTAGAGACTGCTGAACAGCTTCTACCCCCAAGCCATTAGACTGCTGAACAGCTTCTACCCCCAAGCCATTAGACTGCTGAACAGCTTCTACCCCCAAGTCATTAGACTGCTGAACAGCTTCTACCCCAAGCAATAAGACTGCTGAACAGCTTCTACCCCCAAGCCATTAGACTGCTGAACAAGCATTTGCTGAACAGCTTCTACCCCAAGTCATTAGACTGCTGAACAGCTTCTACCCCCAAGCAATTAGACTGCTGAACAGCTTCTACCCCCAAGTCATTAGACTGCTGAACAGCTTCTACCCCCAAGCCATTAGACTGCTGAACAGCTTCTACCCCCAAGCCATTAGACTGCTGAACAGCTTCTACCCCCAAGCCATTAGACTGCTGAACAGCTTCTACCCCAAGTCATTAGACTGCTGAACAGCTTCTACCCCAAGTCATAAGACTGCTGAACAGCTTCTACCCCCAAGCCATTAGACTGCTGAACAGCTTCTACCCCCAAGTCATTAGACTGAACTGGCCAACTATTTGCATTGACCCCCTTTGTTATTGATGTATTTTTCTAATTGTTTTCCACTGACTCTCTTGAATTGGCTCGATGCACACTCACTACACTCTACCCACACATTCACTGTGACACTGACCGACTTTCACACTAGCTGCTGCTACTTTGTTTATTATCACTTTTACTCTTACCTACATGTACATACTGTATTACCTCAACTACCTCGCACCCATGCACATTGACTCGGTACTGGTACTCCTTGTATATAGCTTGTTATTGTTATTGTGTTACTATTTAGAAAATATTTTTTCTTTTTAACTCTGCATTGTTGGGAATGGGCTCGTAATAAAGCATCTCACAGTTGTTTTCGGCGTATGTGACCAATACGATTAGATTTTCATCTGAACAAATGAATGCTCTCGTTGTTATAATGAGTAATTTATTTAATTAATTTGGTTTTCCTTGAAGATTTGAATGGGCTGGGAAAGCCTTTCGTGATGGATCTCGACAATCTGGTGAAAAGGGAGGGTTTGCGACTCTTCTCTTCAAGTGGGAAGGACGATGCGATATCATAAATTCCCTCTGGAGAAAAGGAGCCATGAGATGTTGTCATCGTCTCTGCAACGAAAGACCATCCATCATGCCATCAATTTACATTTTAACTAATTTATCAGACACTGTTATCCAGAGAGACTTACAGGAGCAATTAGGATGAAGTGCCTAGCTCAAGAGCACATTGACAGATTTTGCCTCGTGAACTCAGGGATTCTGAACCAGCAACCTATCGGTTACTGGCCCAACCTCTTAACCCACTAGGCTACCACCCAGCCCACAGTACAGTATGTCATAGGTAACAACTCAGAGGAGTACAATGTCTTTCCAAATGAATTAGTGGAATGGTAAAGGGATAATGTCTCAGTCTTGACTGAGCAGCAGCCTAAACAACAGCAGGGCTTACCTGTAAAGTACACAGTAGGGGAAATGTTCTGAGGCTGGTACTCCAGAGACTTTGAGGACAGTGGTTCTTTCTAACTTTCTTGGAACCCTGTTTGGTGGGAAAAGGCACATTAAAACAAACTGTTATATATCTTAAAGTACAGTATATCAATTGCAAAAGGGCAGTACAATGCTAAAATACTGAATTATATAAACAAATAAATATCTCATACATTCAAAAAGTGTTATCAACAAAAATCTGTTATTCTTTGTGAAAGCATATCTTGCTGAACATGGTTTTCTTGCTTTTTTTGGACTTGAAGATGGGGATCTGCTCTCCAGTACTGCTGATGGTATCCCTTTCCAAATCAAACATCCCTTCTACAATGTCACTGGTGGCCATGCTGGTACCGGACTCAAAAGAACATTTGGCATTGGCTTTGGTGATCATTTGATGACTTGAGAATGCATCCATCATTTTGTTGACCATGAGTGAGCTGATTCATTGTGTCACTATTTGGCTTGCTCTGATTGAGCTGGATAGGAAAGACCATGCTAGAGGTGCTTGGTTCATTCTGGACTGAAACATCAATGTTTGATATTTTCATACTCATCTAACCACTGTTTCAGGAAGCCCTTCACTGTCTCTTCAGCAAATATCTGGAGAAGCTGAGAGGAGAGCTTCCTTGGATATGGCACATTGTTCCTTTCCCCATTTCAGCCTTGAAAGAATGGAGTCTGAAGCACTTCTGGCTGCTTCCAATGTTAAGACCTGTGGAGTGCTGTGGCTGTCCTGAAGGGCTATCACTTTATCCACAAATTCATGGCTGAAAATGTGGATGGTCCCAGTGGAAATTATTTTTCTCAATTTCCTAACAGCAGATCGGAGGTTGTCAGGATGAGAAGCAACTTTTCCATCTTCCTGTGTGTTCTCAACACTTTCCACCATAATGTCCACTACCACCCCAGCAGCTTGCCTGACTTTGTCCACAAAGGATGGGGGAAGTAAGTTCTCTGTGTGAAACAAGTCCTGAATGATCATGTTTCTTACAATGGGAAAGTCACTCTGAGCAGGTAATTCAGTGGGGATGGGAGTACCGGGCAAGGTGAAGTCCCATTCTGACTGCTTTGATTTTGAAGTAGGTGTTAGAGAGATGGAGGAGCGTGAAGAAGAGGTATTTCTTGTGTTTTGGCTGTCAGCACTCCTACAACGGATCGTGTCAATATCCTCCAGCATGGATCCTGAGAGCTCAGTGGTTTTAGGTAGTAATTTGTGCGGAATGTCCACACAGGCATCGTTTCCACCAGGTGTAACACTGCTCTGGTTGACCTCAAGATGGCCGAGACTTGCTCTTTGTGAAGCAGGACTGCTTTGATATGTAAATATTTGGATTGAACCAAGTGTTGTGTCTGACATTTGAAGATCTTTTCTGAGAAACTCCGTAATCTTACTTTGCAGACTGTAGTAGATGTTACGAGCAACAGACCAGATTCTTTTCTCAGAAACCTGTCCAGTGGTGAGCAGGGAGGTTCCAGATACCATGTCAGATGATTGGGTGGTCTGGGTGAGCTCCTGCAGATCTTTCACTATGGTTTGTATAATATCAGAAGATGTGGTGGATGTAGATACAGACTGGAGGTACTTATCTGTTGTACCTTCCTCCACAATGTTAAATGATCTAGAGAGGACCTCACTCACTCCTTTCTCAGCTTTGGTTTGGAACTCATGACTAGAAAGTTTTTGGAGGCTCTTTGTTGAAAGACTGTGGGAAGATGCAATGCCTTTGGAGGCAGACGTGCTGCAATCTAGACTTACTGGAGAGGTTCGCGCCAGTAGAATCTTGGAGACGTTCAAACATGTCTTCACATGGTGTTGGGGACCTTGACAAGGAGATGTCCTTCAGCTGAGACAGAACACCACCTACCAACATGTTGACCTCAAGGGACATATCAGATATTTTCTTTCCTACTGTGGAGAAGCAAGGTGCATTTGATGTCTGATCCTCGCATGAGGTCAAGATTGTTGAAATGACCTGTTTGGTACTATTGTTCATTAGACCCTCGTCTGTTTCAGTCCAGAGAAGTTTTGAACTCCCGCTGACACCCATGTGTAGAGTCACTTCCTGGTTCAAACTGGGCAAGTGAGGCACACTCTTACCAGCTTGCGTCAAGTTCTGGCTTGCCAAACCAAGGTACTCCTCAGTCACAAGATGTCCAGAGTCCTCTGTGGGTGTATGGCTAGACATTCTTCTCTGCACGTCTGACCTCCGCGGTGAATGGTGAAGCCCTTTAATGTCTTCTTAATATTGTTATATAAACTAGTGGTAGCAGACCAGATCCTGCTCTGTAGCTTTTGTGCATTTTCCTGGAGGTCAGGTTCTCTCTCCTCTACTTCTGAAGGTTGCGCCAAGCTCTGCAGGTCTTCCACAAATGTGTCAATGATGCCAAAGGCAGCAGAATCCGCACAAATATCCTTTGACAAGGTGCTCTGGTTTTGAACGGAACAAGACCTGGATGCTACAGAATACGCAGGCTGTACACTAGTTAAGCTACTGTTGGACTTTTTAACTAGGAATTCACTCACTGCTTGAGTGGTGTCTCTCTTGAATTCCTCACTTGAGAGTTTTTTCATGCAATCTAACAGACTGGTCAAAGAAGCTGTGGCCTTACTTCTGCTGTCCTCAATTTGACAGGGGAACTCATATACTATTGGTGATGAGGCCCTGGAATGGGAGATATCCCCAAGCTGAACCAGAACACCCTCTACAAATTGTTGTATCTCAATAGAGAAGTCTGATCCTTTTTCTCCAACAGTGTACAGGGGTCCTCCTTTGACATCTCAGTCTTGTACAAGACCAGAAGCTCTGAGATGACTTCTTTGGTGCAAGTTGTCAGAAGGAGCTTGCATTCTTCTGACTCAGTTTGTGCCCAAAGAAGTTTTGAGCACTCACTTAGGCCTCTTTGTAAAGTAACTTCACCAGTGGACTCTGGCAACTGAGGCTCACTCTTACTGGGCCTATATTTCATGTCTAAGCAAGGTAGTGGAACTGTCTCCGTAAACTCAGCATTTGTGATGTTGTCATCAGATGTGACAATACTCTTTAAGGCACATCGCTGAAGCTTGCCGAAATAATCTTTCAAGTTGTTTTGGATGCTGTGGTAAATGTGAACAGCAGCAGACCAGGCACTCTTCTGTTGGGGACTCTCTTCAGATTCAGCCAAGGACTTCATATCTGACACGAAAGTCTTAACAACTACTGACGCTGCTGAGCCCACTGGGTGAATTGACTCTGTCTTTACAATGCCAGACAATGTTTGACCTGATACAGCACCTGTTAACTCAGACTGAATGACTGAACTAGGAAAGCTCAAACTACTGACTTTTTTGGCAAGAACTCCACTCACTGCTTGTATTGCTGATGTTTGAAACTCCCGGCTGGAGAGTTTTTGGATGCTCTTAGATGTGAGCGTGCAGGAGGAACCAGATTCACCAATATTGTAGCTGCTCTCGTATTTCCTTATCAGGGCATCAAGATCGTCAATGAAGCCAACATGCGATGCCAAAAACGTGATCTTGTCCTTCAGATCTTTCAGCAAATTCTGTTCGTTCTCGTCAACAAAAGCCACCATTGTGTCAGAGATGGTGGTCATGACTTGCCCTGTTAGACTCTTGCTCTCTTGGTCAACTTTTTCAAGTTTAGCAGCCAGCTCTCTCACCATGCTCTCAGTCACCTTGGTCTGTGAGTCTCCCCTTACCGGTGTCACTTGAGAGGTTTGGCTAGCGGAGGCACTCTTAACGACCACTGATACGGCCGACTTGACATCTTTAATCACTTCTGCCATTACAGCAGGGGTCATCTTCGGAGAGCCTGCACTTCCAGATGGAGAATTGGACATGCATGCAAGTTTGGAGAGAGAACCTTGCAGGCTGTCCTGCACACAGGTGACGAGGGTGTCCTCTGAGACACCTAAGAGGACTTGTAGCGAGTCAGAGTTGGTTGTCTTCTTCTGCACATCAGACAGAGAGGTGAGAGTCCTTAAAAAAACAGAAATCATCACAGTCAAACAAATAATATGTAAGGCTGTGAGGAACGTTGCTCTGGTGGAGGTGTGTCAAACACATCTGCACCATTGAAAATAGTGGGGGAATCGTTGCTTTTGCTCCAGGAAAACACCTTAGTGTGGTGGAGGTGTGTCAACCACATCTAATGATAAAAAATAATAATTTATTCAACTTCTATAGTTCTTTTCATTACAGAAAGATAAAAGAGAAAAGCTTCTGCTGGTTTGGAGAAGAAAAAAAAACTAAATTATTCTGTTTTAAAGTCAAATAATATGATAAATTAGAGTACTTTTTTGTAGAAGTAATTTGTATTGAAACTGGCTTGTACAGTTGAAGTCGGAAGTTTACATACACTTAGATTGGAGTCATTAACAGTTGCTTTTCAACCACTCCACAAATTCCTTGTTAACAAACTCTAGTTTTGGCAAATCGGTTAGGACATCTACTTTGTGCATGACACAAGTAATTTTTCCAACAATTGTTTACAGACAGATTAGTTAACTTATAATTCACTGTATCTCAATTCCAGTGGGTCAGAAGTTTACATGCACTAAGTTGACTGTGCCTTTAAACAGCTTGGAAAATTCCAGAAAAGGATGTCATGGCTTTAGAAGCTTCTGTTAGGCTAATTGACATCATTTGAGTCTGTGGATGTATGTCAAGGCCAACCTTCAAACTCAGTGCCTCTTCGCTTGACATCATGGGAAAATCAAAAGAAATCAGCCAAGACCTCAGAAAAAAATTGGTTCATCCTTGGGAGCAATTTCCAAACGGCTGAAGGTACCACGTTCATCTGTACAAACAATAGTACGCAAGTATAAACACCATGGGACCACGCAGCCGTCATACCACTCAGGAAGGAGACGCGTTCTGTCTCCTAGAGATGAACGTACTTGGGTGCGAAAAGTGCAAATCAATCCCAGAACAACAGCAAAGGACCATGTGAAGATGCTGGAGGAAACAGGTACAAAAGTATCTATATCCACAGTAAAACGAGTCCTATATCGACATAACCTGAAAGGCCGCTCAGCAGGGAAGAAGCCACTGCTCCCGGAAGCCGCCATAAAAAACCCAGACTACGGTTTGCAACTGCACATGGGGACAAAGATCGTACTTTTTGGAGAAATGTCCTCTGGTCTGATGAAACAAAAATAGAACTGTTTGGGCATAATGACCATCATTATGTTTGGAGGAGAAAGGGTGAGGCTTGCAAGCCAAAGAACACCATCCCAACCGTGAAGCACGGGGGTAGCAGAATCATGTTGTGGGGGTGCTTTGCTGCAGGAGGGTCTAGTGCACTTCACAAAGTAGATAGCATCATGAGGATGGAAAATTACGTGGATATATTGAAGCAACATCTCAAGACTTCAGTCAGGAAGTTAAAGCTTGGTCGCAAATGGGTCTTCCAAATGGACATGACCCCAAGCATACTTCCAAAGTTGTGGCAAAATGACTTAAGAACAACAAAGTCAAGGTGTTGGAGTGGCCATCACAAAGCCCTGACCTCATTCCTCGAACATTTGTCGGCAGAACTGAAAAAGCTTGTGCGAGCAAGGAGACCTACCAACCTGACTCAGTCATACCAGCTCTGTCAGGAGGAATGGGCCAAAATTCTCCCAACCTATTGTGGGAAGCTTATGGAAGGCTACCCAATACATTTGACCCAAGTTAAACAATTTAAAGGCAATGCTACCAAATACTATTTGAGTGCATGTAAACTTCTGACCCACTGGGAATGTGAAGAAATAAATAAAAGCTGAAATAAATTATTCTTTCTTCTTCTATTATTCTGACATTTCACATTCTTAAAATAAAGTGGTGATCCTAACTGACCTAAAACAGGGAATTTTTACTAGGATTAAATGTCCGGAATTGTGAAAAACTGAGTTTAAATGTACCTGGCTAAGGTGTATGTAAACTCTGAATTCAACTGTATATGGGCATATCTATCCTCTAAAAAATATGTTGAAATTGCTATAAACATCAAATACTGTTTAAGGACAATCATAAATAAAAGGCAGTATTGAAGAATGGTTACGGACATACCTCATGACTGGCTTGGGCAATGGTTTTGGGCAGTAGCTTCCACTGCCCAGACTGCCCATCTCCTTAGTCAGGTAAATCTCCTTTAACTTAAGTTGTTGTGATTCCTGCTCTTCTTCCTCTTCCTGATCCATACAGTTGGAGGAAGGGTAGGGAGTCGGGATGCGAAAGCTATTGTAAGACTTTCGACTGCCTGGCCTCTTAGGTACACCAGCCTCAGTAAATCTCACGCGGGATTTGGTGTTAGACTTATCGTCTAACAAACTGGTGAGTGACGCTGTGAGAGATCTCTGTGACAATGGAGAGGAGGCAGCATCTTGGATGCCCAGTAGTTCGTAAAGACCTGGGATGATGATCTGCATCAGCTTGTCCGATAAAAACTGGACAATCCTCAGACACAAGCCGGCAAGCTGTTGTTTTGTCAGCTGTATTCCAGAAACAGAAGAAGTGTTTTAAAATGTTGCATAGTGCGTCTTTCAAAAGCTTATGAACAAGGTTAAACATTCAGTGATCATTGTATTCTAAATAAGCTTTCAGATCTTACCGGGTCAGAAATGCCATTATGAATCCTACTCCATTGCCTGAAAATTATTCATATGAATTATTCATATTAATAGTATTAATATTGTCAGAAATGTCGGACAGTAGAGTCATCAGATTAGACAGTATTTTACACACGCTTTGTAGCAATTGTTTTGACAACATTGTGGTGTGATGTAACTTTTTCCGCAATGGAAATGTAGTTGATGAATCTGCTTTCATATAATCCTTTACAGGTTTGATAGTAGTACTGTACCAAAGAAAATAGAACATACTCCTCAGTTAGGTTCTGCAGGAAGTTGATAATCAGTGAAAAAGACTCAAGATTTGTCGCACTGTTGAGGCTCTCTTCTTCTGTGGTTTCCACAGTGCTGCTTTGCTTCTGGTAGAAATAAACATTATGAATCTCAAATAATGGCACCAACAGAGTCAAACATAATATTTACAACAAATATCATACTGAAAGAACTTATGAACCGTTAGAGTGGAGGAGCATTGGCAAAGTTGGACAAATTTAAACAACTGAAACACAACAGAGATGGTTGTGGTACGTCAACATTGCCAATGATAGCATCACTATAACATTTTATTGGATTAATGTTGTAATATGAAATGACAAGGTCAACTTACCATCTCATTGACAGCTTCAGAGGTCAGGTGGTCATCCACCACACAGACAGGCAGGTCTAGAGACTGGGACAAGGCTCTATGGTCATAACCAGGAGAGAATGGAAACAACATCAGAGCAGTCCCAATGGCAGAATCTAACCACTGTCTTCATGTCAAAGACTCACTTAGTAGTTAATACATGGCCACAAATAATGAGGGGTTCAAATAGATCGGCTGGGGACTTGACCCTACAAATGACTCCAAGAATGACGCCTGACCTGCCCCATAAACAAGTTCTCTCTTATTAGTCTCTCTCTCTTAATCTCCACACAAATATCTAACTGGACAGAGTGTGAGTGGCCTTACCTGACTGTCTCAGTGTCAGAAACATCATAGTCTTGTTGTTCTATGTCCTCCAGGGACATCTCAGCTCCAGCAGACGGGGCAAAGCCCGGGATGATCTCTCAAACTGAAAATAATGACTGTTTGTGAACTGAACCATTTACAGTGGCTTGCGAAAGTATTCACCCCCTTGGCATTTTCCTTATTTTGTTGCCTTATAACCTGAAATTAAAATAGATTTTTGGGGGGTTTGTATAATTTGATTTACACAACATGCCTACCACTTTGAAGATGCAAAATATTTTTTAATTGTGAAACAAACATGAAATAAGACAAAAAAAACAGAAATCTTGAGCGTGAATAACTATTCACCTCCCAAAGTCAATACTTTGTAGAGCCACATTTTGCAGCAATTACAGCTACAAGTCTCTTGGGGTACGTCTCTATAAGCTTGGCACATCTAGCCACTGGGACTTGCCCATTCTTCAAGACAAAACTGCTCCAGCTCCTTCTAGTTGGATGGGTTCCGCTGTTCTCATGTCTGAGTCCTTTAGGTGCCTTTTACTGAGGAGTGGCTTCCGTCTGGCCACTCTATCATAAAGGTCTGATTGGTGGAGTGCTGCAGAGATGGTTGTCCTTCTGGAAGGTTCTCCCATCTCCACAGAGGAACTGGAGCTCTGTCAGAGTGACTATCAGGTTCATGGTCACCTTCCTGACCAATGCCCTTCTCCCCTGAATGCTCAGTTTGGCCCGGGCGGCCAGCTGTAGGAAAAGTCTTGGTGGTTCCAAACTTCTTCCATTTAAGAATGATGGAGGCCAATGTGATCTTGGGGACCTTCAATGCTGCAGGCAGTTTTTGGTATCCTTCCCCAGATCTGTGCCTCGACACAATCCTGTCTCTGAGCTCTACGGACATTTCCTTCGACCTCATGGCTTGGTCTTTGCTCTGACATGCACTGTCAACTGTGGGACCTTAGGTATGTGCCTTTCCAAATCATGTCCAATCAATTGAATTTACCACAGGTGGACTCCAATCATGTTGTAGAAACATCTCAAGGATGATCAAGGGAAACAGGATGCACCGGAGCTCAATTTCGAGTCTCATAGCAAAGGGTTTGAATACTTATGTAAATAAGGTATTTCTGTTTTTTTCCATATGACATTGCAAAAATGTCTAAAAAACTGTTTTTGCTTTGTCATTATAGGATATTGTGTGTCGATTGATGAGGAAAATGTTGTCTGTAATCCATTTTAGAATAAGGCTGTAGCGTAAAAAATGAAATGTGTAAAAAGTCAAGGGGTCTGAATACTTTCCAAATGCACTGAAGCAGACTATAAGATATATCTTATTACAGTTTAGGCCTACCTTGTTATTTTCTTCCATCTGGCAATATCATATTAATGGATTAAATCTATTTAGTTGGTAGTATTTCTATTAATTGTTTGAAAATACAAGTATTATCTACTTTCTGAAGGACAGCCAAGTTGATAGGCAACATAGAACCTACAGACAATTATGACATCATTGGAACACATGCACGTGTCACAAACACCTTTAGCCCAAAAAAGCAGTGTAGCAGTGCTGCCCAAGCTGGGGGCGATACACTTTTATTAGGCTTTTATTCAGATTCACAAACAATGCTCTACTTGAAGTCAATGAGTAAACATGTAGCAACATGGCTGAGCTTTAACGTGTAAGTAGAAGTTGACACTAACCATATGTATAATCCTAAAATGCTTGCCCTAAATACCAGTCTAGAACCCAGGTATGTCTCCTGCTATTTATAGTATCTTTCAAGTACATCTTATTACAGTTTAGGCCTATCTTATTATTTTCTTCCATCAAGCAATATCATTTTAAGGGCAAATACACACACATGTGTTGTAGGCCAATGAGCTCCATAGTTTTAATCAGAGTTTATAATAAGGAAGGGGAATTCTGTAACAGTTTATGACATCAAAGGTATGGCAGCTATGGAGAATCATTTTCAAAACAATGTCCAAAGCGGGAAATCATTGGATGTGATTCATTCGATTATATGCAATTTCATCTGTGAGGACTGACATGGAAGCAACCATTACACAACCCTGAACTCAATAACCCCACCCCAGTTTCAGAAGAGATATCAAACCATATCTTGTCATTCTGTATTACATCCATCACAAATGGACAGTGATGGATGGCTATATGGAGCATCCTTGTCCATCATGTTCAGTGTGTTAGTGCCTTCACCACAGCGAGGCAGCAGAGTACCAGTTGAGGTAGGTGCAGGCAGAGCGTAGTAATTAAAGGCAGTGTCCAATGTATAAGAGGTAGCCTATCCATCCCCATATCAACACCTGCAGCATCTCATGACACGCGCTCACACTCCCCCATTTACCACAACTTCCAAACTAACTGGACCTAAAACAACGTGTAACTTCGTGGCCATTCCAAGTCAGGATCACACCTATTACCAAATAGCTAGAGGATAAACCACAAATAAAATTCATGTTTTGTAGGGGGAGTTGACGATTATGTGGTGGTTGTTTCACTATCGATGATGAAATTGCATTAAATCAAAAGAGTCAGACCCAATGATTTACTGTTCGTAAGGACAGAGTGCCACTAGTAATATAGAACATTAAGTCGAAATGTAGCTAGGGGAGTTCAAGATCACATTTTCTTTCTATGTTTTAGCCCATCTGTCAAGTGTTGGTTGTCCAGTAAAAAACTCAAACTTCGAATTAAGATTATCAATCAGATTCTGTGATCAATGTGAATCTGTGAACAGTCTTGTGAATCTTTACTAGAGTCCCCATTAGCTAACGCCATAACGTTAGCTAATCTTCATGTGGTCCAACATCAATTGATAAGACATTACAAACAATTACAAATTAAGACTTTACAAACATTTAACAAGTAGACAATACAGACAATTAAAATACCTGATGCAATAGCTGTAAACTATAGAGCTCGTGGCCAAGGTGAGTTAAGCGGCTGGAGTGGTTTCCTGTATGCCCATGCTGCACATAGCCCACCCCAATGCACTAGTTAGCCTAGTAAACAAGCCTAAACACCGCGGGTAAATTGCCACTATTCACTGTTACAGGGGTCAGAGATCACAGCCAGAAGCCTACCAACGGGCTACAACTGTTCAGTATTGTTGTCTAATTTATGGACATCGTCTATGTGACTTTTTTTAAACTATCAAGTAGGCCCAACACAGCTTCAGAAGATGTAGGTACATTTGACCAATATTCATGTATCCATTTTTCAGTTAGCATGGTCATGTTACCTTTCACGTGAGAAATATTAACCAAAGCATCCTTTTCCCTTGCTTATCTCCTTCAAAATACTGCAAGCTACAGAGCTATATAAATAATGACTGTATTGGCATGATTCCATACCTTATTATTGACTTCAATTGGAGGTGCAATTCACTCCTTTTGACGAGTAGGTTTGGTCCTCATTTCCAGAGCAAATGTGCAACAGTTCTACACACACATATTTAACTGTCTGTTTTCATTACATCATCAACTACCTTTGTTACATCACAAAGCCAGCTGGCTAAATCTGGCACATTTACAGAAATACAGTAGATTGTCCCTGTCAAATACATTTGATAAAAGATAAATGTCCAAAACAAATAGTGGTGGAAAAAGTCCTCAATCAGTCAGTTGCAAACAGTATGACTCAAGTAAATGTGAAAATTGCCCAGTAAAATACTACTTGGGAAGTATTTGGTTTGAAATATTCTCAAGTATCAAAAGTTAAAATAATAAAAAAAATTAAGCAAAGCAGACAACACAATTGTATTGCTTTTTTTGAATGTAAGAATAGCCAGGGGCACACTCCAACACTTAGACATAATTTATAAAATATGCATTTGTGTTTATTGAGTCTGCCAGATCAGAGGTAGGGGATGTTCTCTTGATAAGTGTGTGAATTGGACCATTTTCCTGTCATACAAAGCATTTAAAATGTACTTTTGGGTATCAGGGAAAGTGGATGGAGTCAAAAGTACATTTTTGTCCTTTATGAATGTACTGAAGTTGCCAAAAATATAAATAGTTAAAGTACAGATACCCCCAAAACGATTTAAATCATTTTTACTTAAGTACTTTGCACCACTGAAAACAAACCTTTTCTAATGTCTCTATATCACTGGCTTGCAGGGTTTTCACCATTGACCCTTCATGTAATGGTATCGAAGTTCAAGATCCATCTTGGCTTAATGTAGGTAACAAGTATTGAAGGTGTATAACTTCAACTTTTGTTAGACAACGTTCACGTTCGTAATGATAGTTTATTACACTTGTCTGAGCAGTCAAACTGGTATGAAAAATATCCCATTCATAATAGAAAAGACAATGTTCAGAATACCTGGAGTGACAATTGATGGAAAGGGTTTACAGCATTACAAAAGTTTGATTAAAAACAGAATATTTATTCACTCACAATTTATTCTTGGTGCACTCTTTCAACTTGAAAATTAAGTTATGTTCAAGGATAGTTCGATTTTCGTGGCTAAAAAATAGAGTACAAACTCAGTCTGTACATCACTTTAATATACAAATGCTACAGTCTACCAACATGGGGTGGCAGGGTAGCCTAGTGGCTCGAGTGTTGGACTAGTAACTGGAAGGTTGCAAGTTCAAATCCCTGAGCTGACAAGGTACAAATTTGTCATTATGCCCCTGAACAGGCAGTTAACCCACTGTTCCTAGGCCGTCATTGAGAATAAGATTTTGTTCTTAACTGACTTGCCTAGTGAAATAAAGATAAAATAAATGCTGATGACAGACATTTATGCAAAAAAACAGGGGGTAAATCAATTTAGATACAGTCACACGCTCCAATCTGAATGGCAGCAGGGAGAATATGAATATAATTCTCAATCCGCTCCACTACAGCCCTGTTGATGTGAATGGGGGAGTGTTCTGCCCTCCTTTTCCTGTCGTCCACGATCATCTCCTTTGTTTTGCTCATGTTGAGGGAGAGGTTGTTGTTCTGGCACCACACTGCCAGGTCTCTGAACTCCTCCCTATAGGCTGTCTCATCATTGTCGGTGATCAGGCCCACCCCTGTTGTGTCGTCAGCAAACTGAATGATGGTGTTGGAGTCATGCTGGCCATGCAGGAGGGGACTATGCACGCACCCCTGAGGGTGTATAATATATAAACAAACATAATGTTCATAAGTATGATCCCCAATCAGAGACAACGATAGACAGCTGCCTCTAATTGGGAACCATATAGTGATGTATTCAGCTGTATACACCACACTCTATAGTGCTTTAAGGTTGGATGCAGTCCAGTTGATGCAACCAGTCAGGATGCTCTCGATGGTGCAGCTGCATAACTTTTTGAGGATCTGGGGACCCATGCCAAATATTTTCAGTCTCTTGAGGGGGAAAAGGCGTTGTCGTGCCCTCTTCATGAGTGTCTTGGTGCGTTTGGACCATGATAGTTTGTTGGTGATGTGGACACCAAGGAACTAAATTCTCAATTCGCTCCAATACAGCCCTGTTGATGTGAATGAGGGAGTGTTCTGCGCTCCTTTTCATGTAGTCCACGATCATCTCCTTTGTTTTGCTCATGTTGAGGGAGAGGTTGTTGTTCTGGCACCACACTGCCAGGTCTCTGACCTCCTCCCTATAGGCTGTCTCATTATTGTCGGTGATCAGGCCAACCCCTGTTGTGTCGTCAGCAAACTTAAAGATGGTGTTGGAGTCGTGCTGGCCATGCAGGAGGGGACTATGCACGCACCCCTGAGGGGCCCCCATGTTGAGGATCAGTGTGGCAGATGTGGTGTTACCTACCCTTACCACCTCGGGGTGGCCCTTCAGGAAGTCCAGGATCCAGTTGCAGAGGGAGGTGTTCAGTTCCAGTGTCCTTAGCTTAGTGATGAGCTTTGTGGGCACTGTGGTGTTGAATGCTGAGCTGTAGTCAATGAACAGCATTCTCACATAGGTGTTCCTTTTGACCAGGTGGAAAAGGGCAGTATAGATCACGATTGATATTGCATCATCTGTGAAGCTGTTGGAGCGGTATGCAAATTGAATTGGATATATAGGGTTTCTGGGATGATGGTGTTGATGTGAGCCTTGACCAGCCTTTCAAAGGCTATGGGGTAATAGTCATTTAGGCAGGTTACCTTCACTTTCTTGGGCACAGGGACTGTGGTGGTCTGTTTGAAACATGTAGGTATTACAGAGGTTGAAAATGTCAGTGAAGACACTTGCCAGTTGGTCCGCGCATGCTCGGAGCACACGTCCTGGTAATCCATCTGACCCCTTGTGAATGTTGACTTTTTTAAAGGTTTTGCTCTCATTGGCTACAGAGAGCGTTATCACAGTCGTACCGAACAGCTGATGTTCTCATGCATGTCTCAGTGTTGCTGGCCTTGAAGCGAGCATAAAAGGCACTTAGCCCGTCTGGCAGACTTGTGTCTCTGGGCAGCTTGTGGCTGGGTTTCCCTTTGTTGTCCGTAATAGTTTGCAAGCCTTGCCACATCCAACGAGCATCAGAACCGGTGTAGTAGGATTCAATCTTAGTCCTGTATTTACGCTTTGTGTTACACTCGTCGTCGGAATGAGGAGACCAAGGTGCATCGTGGTAAGTGTACATCTTACTTTATTAGATGAACACCAAAAAAAATATATGTGCAAAACTGATAGAGACATACCCCAAGCGACTTACAGCTGTAATCGCAGCAAAAGGTGGCGCTTCAAAGTATTATCTTAAGGGGGCTGAATAATTTTGCACGCCCAATTTTTCAGTTTTTGATTTGTTAAAAAAGTTTGAAATATCCAATAAATGTCGTTCCACTTTATGATTGTGTCCCACTTGTTGTTGATTCTTCACAAAAAAATACAGTTTTATATCTTTATGTTTGAAGCCTGAAATGTGGCAAAAGGTCGCAAAGTTCAAGGGGGCCGAATACTTTCGCAAGGCGCTGTATATAAACAAACATAATGTTCATAAGTATGATCCCCAATCAGAGACAACGATAGACAGCTGCCTCTGATTGGAAACCATACCATTCCAAACAAAGAAATAGATCACCTAGATTGCCCACCCGAGTCACACCCTGACCTAACCAACCACTTTGCCTGTTTGATGGTTAGTCTGAGGGCATAGCAGGATTTCATATAAGTGTCTGGATTAGTGTCCCGCTCCTTGAAAGAAGCAGCTCTAGCCTTTAGCGCCGTGTGGATGATGCCTGTAATCCATGGCTTCTGTCGGGGATATGTACATACGGTCACTGTGGGCACGACGTTGTCGATCCACTTATTGATGTAGCCTGTGACTGAGGTGGTATACTCCTCAATGCATGTGGATGAATCGCAGAACATATTACAGTCTGTGCTCGCAAAACAGTCAACATATGACAACAAATGAATGCAATCTCATTTAATGAGGAAAATTATCTTGGGTTGGAGAAGCTTCTAGTGATGGCTCTATACATTCTGGTGAAAAGGGAGGGTTTGTGACTCTTCTCTTCAGGTGGGAAGGAATATGCGATGTCAAAGGAGCCATGAGAATTTGTCCTCGACTCTGCAAAGAAAGACCATCCAGTATGTCATGGGTAACAATTCAGAGCAGAGTGCAATGTCTTTCCAAATGAATTAGTTGAACGCTAAAGTAATAATATCTTAGTCTTGAATGAGCAGCAGCAGGGCTTACCTGTAAAGTACACAGTAGGGGAAGTGTTCTGAGGCTGGTACTCCATAGACTTTTGAGGACAGTGGTCCTTTCTAACTTTCTTGGAACCCTGTTTGGTGGGAAAAGGCACATTAAAACAAACTGTTATATATCTTAAAGTACAGTATATCAAGTGCAAAAGGGCAATACAATGCTAAAATACTGAATTATATAAACAAATAAATTCTCATACATTCAAAAGCAGTGTTATTCATGAAAAATCTGTACTTGTACTATACCTTTGTGTTAAAGCATATCTTGCTGAACATGGTTTTCTTGCTTTTCTTGGACTTGAAGATGGGGATCTGCTCTCCAGTACTGCTGGTGCTATCCCTTACTAAATCCAACATCCCTTCTACAATGTCACTGGTGGCCATGCTGGTACCGGACTCAAAAGAACATTTGGCATTGGCTTTGGTGATCATTTGATGACTTGAGCCAACTGACAAGGCATCCATCATTTTGTTGACCATGACCTTCGTGAGCTGATTCATTGTGTCACTATCCTCTGGCTTGCTCTGATTGAGCTGGATAGGAAAGACCATGCAAGTAGAGGTGCTTGGTTCATTCTGGACTGAAACATCAATGTTGATATTTTCATACTCATCTAACCACTGTTTTAGGAAGCCCTTCACTGTCGCTTCAGCAAATATCTGGAGAAGCTGTGAGGAGAGCTTCCTGGATATGGCACATTGTTCCTTTCCCCATTTCAGCCTTGAAAGAACGGAGTCTGAAGCACTTCTGGCTGCTTCCAATGTTAAGATCTGTGGAGTGCTGTGGCTGTCCTGAAGGGCTATCACTTTATCCACAAATTCATGGCTGAAAATGTGGATGGTCCCAGTGGAAATTATTTTTCTCAATTTCCTAACAGCAGATCGGAGGTTGTCAGGATGAGTAGCAACTTTTCCATCTTCCTGTGTGTTCTCAACACTTTCCACCATTTCGTCCACTACCACCCCGGCAGCTTGCCTGACTTTGTCGACAAAGGATGGGGGAAGTAAGTTCTCTGTGTGAAACAAGTCCTGAATGATCATGTTTCTTACAATGGGAAAGTCACTCTGAGCAGGTAATTCAGTGGGGATGGGAGTACCGGGCAAGGTGAAGTCCCATTCTGACTGCTTTGATTTTGAAGTAGGTGTTAGAGGGATGGAGGAGCGCGAAGAAGAGGTATTTCTTGTGTTTTGGCTGTCAGCACTCCTACAACGGATCGTGCCAATATCCTCCAGCATGGATCCTGAGAGCTTAGTGGTTTTAGGTAGTAATTTGTGCGGAATGTCCACACAGGCATCGTTTCCACCAGGTGTAACACTGCTCTGGTTGACCTCAAGATGGCCGAGACTTGCTCTTTGTGAAGCAGGACTGCTTTGATATGTAAATATTTGGATTGAACCAAGTGTTGTGTCTGACATTTGAAGATCTTTTCTGAGAAACTCCGTAATCTTACTTTGCAGACTGTAGTAGATGTTACGAGCAACAGACCAGATTCTTTTCTCAGAAACCTGTCCAGTGGTGAGCAGGGAGGTTCCAGATACCATGTCAGATGATTGGGTGGTCTGGGTGAGCTCCTGCAGATCTTTCACTATGGTTTGTATAATATCAGAAGATGTGGTGGATGTAGATACAGACTGGAGGTACTTATCTGTTGTACCTTCCTCCACAATGTTAAATGATCTAGAGAGGACCTCACTCACTCCTTTCTCAGCTTTGGTTTGGAACTCATGACTAGAAAGTTTTTGGAGGCTCTTTGTTGAAAGACTGTGGGAAGATGCAATGCCTTTGGAGGCAGACGTGCTGCAATCTAGACTTACTGGAGAGGTTCGCCCAGTAGAATCTTGGAGACGTTCAAACATGTCTTCACATGGTGTTGGGGACCTTGACAAGGAGATGTCCTTCAGCTGAGACAGAACACCACCTACCAACATGTTGACCTCAAGGGACATATCAGATATTTTCTTTCCTACTGTGGAGAAGCAAGGTGCATTTGATGTCTGATCCTCGCATGAGGTCAAGATTGTTGAAATGACCTGTTTGGTACTATTGTTCATTAGACCCTCGTCTGTTTCAGTACAGAGAAGTTTTGAACTCCCGCTGACACCCATGTGTAGAGTCACTTCCTGGTTCAAACTGGGCAAGTGAGGCACACTCTTACCGCTTGCGTCAAGTTCTGGCTTGCCAAACCAAGGTACTCCTCAGTCACAAGATGTCCAGAGTCCTCTGTGGGTGTATGGCTAGACATTCTTCTCTGCACGTCTGACCTCCGCCGGTGAATGGTGAAGCCCTTTAATGTCTTCTTAATATTGTTATATAAACTAGTGGTAGCAGACCAGATCCTGCTCTTTCGCTTTTGTGCATTTTCCTGGAGGTCAGGTTCTCTCTCCTCTACTTCTGAAGGTTGCGCCAAGCTCTGCAGGTCTTCCACAAATGTGTCAATGATGCCAAAGGCAGCAGAATCCGCACAAATATCCTTTGACAAGGTGCTCTGGTTTTGAACGGAACAAGACCTGGATGCTACAGAATACGCAGGCTGTACACTAGTTAAGCTACTGTTGGACTTTTTAACTAGGAATTCACTCACTGCTTGAGTGGTGTCTCTCTTGAATTCCTCACTTGAGAGTTTTTTCATGCAATCTAACAGACTGGTCAAAGAAGCTGTGGCCTTACTTCTGCTGTCCTCAATTTGACAGGGGAACTCATATACTATTGGTGATGAGGCCCTGGAATGGGAGATATCCCCAAGCTGAACCAGAACACCCTCTACAAATTGTTGTATCTCAATAGAGAAGTCTGATCCTTTTTCTCCAACAGTGTACAGGGGGTCCTCCTTTGACATCTCAGTCTTGTACAAGACCAGAAGCTCTGAGATGACTTCTTTGGTGCAAGTTGTCAGAAGGAGCTTGCATTCTTCTGACTCAGTTTGTGCCCAAAGAAGTTTTGAGCACTCACTTAGGCCTCTTTGTAAAGTAACTTCACCAGTGGACTCTGGCAACTGAGGCTCACTCTTACTGGGCCTATATTTCATGTCTAAGCAAGGAAGTGGAACTGTCTCCGTAAACTCAGCATTTGTGATGTTGTCATCAGATGTGACAATACTCTTTAAGGCACATCGCTGAAGCTTGCCGAAATAATCTTTCAAGTTGTTTTGGATGCTGTGGTAAATGTGAACAGCAGCAGACCAGGCACTCTTCTGTTGGGGACTCTCTTCAGATTCAGCCAAGGACTTCATATCTGACACGAAAGTCTTAACAACTACTGACGCTGCTGAGCCCACTGGGTGAATTGACTCTGTCTTTACAATGGCAGACAATGTTTGACCTGATACAGCACCTGTTAACTCAGACTGAATGACTGAACTAGGAAAGCTCAAACTACTGACTTTTTTGGCAAGAACTCCACTCACTGCTTGTATTGCTGATGTTTGAAACTCCCGGCTGGAGAGTTTTTGGATGCTCTTAGATGTGAGCGTGCAGGAGGAACCAGATTCACCAATATTGTAGCTGCTCTCGTATTTCCTTATCAGGGCATCAAGATCGTCAATGAAGCCAACATGCGATGCCAAAAATGTGATCTTGTCCTTCAGATCTTTCAGCAAATTCTGTTCGTTCTTGTCAACAAAAGCCACCATTGTGTCAGAGATCATGGTCATGACTTGCCCTGTTAGACTCTTGCTCTCTTGGTCAACTTTTTCAAGTTTAGCAGCCAGCTCTCTCACCATGCTCTCAGTCACCTTGGTCTGTGAGTCTCCACTTACCGGTGTCACTTGAGAGGTTTGGCTATCGGAGGCACTCTTAACGACCACTGATAAGGCCGACTTGACATCTTTAATCACTTCTGCCATTACAGCAGGGGTCATCTTCGGAGAGCCTGCACTTCCAGATGGAGAATTGGACATGCATGCAAGTTTGGAGAGAGAACCTTGCAAGCTGTCCTGCACACAGGTGACGAGGGTGTCCTCTGAGACACCTAAGAGGACTTGTAGCGAGTCAGAGTTGGTTGTCTTCTTCTGCACATCAGACAGAGAGGTGAGAGTCCTTAAAAAAAACAGAAATCATCACAGTCAAACAAATAATATGTAAGGCTGTGAGGAACGTTGCTCTGGTGGAGGTGTGTCAAACACATCTGCACCATTGAAAATAGTGGGGGAATCGTTGCTTTTGCTCTGGGAAAACACCTTAGTGTGGTGGAGGTGTGTCAACCACATCTAATGATAAAAAATAATAATTTATTCAACTTCTATAGTTCTTTTCATTACAGAAAGATAAAAGAGAAAAGCTTCTGCTGGTTTGGAGAAGGAAAAAAAAGACTAAATTATTCTGTTTGAAAGTCAAATAATATGATAAATTAGAGTACTTTTTTGTAGAAGTAATTTGTATTGAAACTGGCTTGTACAGTTGAAGTCGGAAGTTTACATACACTTAGGTTGGAGTCATTAAAAGTCGCTTTTCAACCACTCCACAAATTCCTTGTTAACAAACTCTAGTTTTGGCAAATCGGTTAGGACATCTACTTTTGTGCATGACAGTCTGTGGATGTATGTCAAGGCCAACCTTCGAACTCAGTGCCTCTTCGCTTGACATCATGGGAAAATCAAAAGAAATCAGCCAAGACCTCAGAAAAAAAATTGGTTCATCCTTGGGAGCAATTTCCAAATGGCTGAAGGTACCACGTTCATCTGTACAAACAATAGTACGCAAGTATAAACACCATGGGACCACGCAGCCGTCATACCACTCAGGAAGGAGACACGTTCTGTCTCCTAGAGATGAACGTACTTGGGTGCGAAAAGTGCAAATCAATCCCAGAACAACAGCAAAGGTCCATGTGAAGATGCTGGAGGAAACAGGTACAAAAGTATCTATATCCACAGTAAAACGAGTCCTATATCGACATAACCTGAAAGGCCGCTCAGCAGGGAAGAAGCCACTGCTCCCGGAAGCCGCCATAAAAAAACCAGACTACGGTTTGCAACTGTACATAGGGACAAAGATCGTACTTTTTGGAGAAATGTCCTCTGGTCTGATGAAACAAAAATAGAACTGTTTGGGCATAATGACCATCATTATGTTTGGAGGAAAAAGGGTGAGGCTTGCAAGCCAAAGAACACCATCCCAACCGTGAAGCACGGGGGTAGCAGAATCATGTTGTGGGGGTGCATTGCTGCAGGAGGGTCTAGTGCACTTCACAAAGTTGATAGCATCATGAGGATGGAAAATTACGTGGATATATTGAAGCAACATCTCTAGACTTCAGTCAGGAAGTTAAAGCTTGGTCGCAAATGGGTCTTACAAATGGACATGACCCCAAGCATACTTCCAAAGTTGTGGCAAAATGACTTAAGAACAACAAAGTCAAGGTGTTGGAGTGGCCATCACAAAGCCCTGACCTCATTGCTATAGAACATTTGTCGGCAGAACTGTAAAAGCTTGTGAGAGCGAGGAGGCCTACAAACCTGACTCAGTCATACCAGCTCTGTCAGGAGAAATGGGCCAAAATTCTCCCAACTTATTGTGGGAAGCTTGTGGAAGGCTACCCAAAACATTTGACCCAAGTTAAACAATTTAAAGGCACTGCTACCAAATACTATTTGAGTGTATGTAAACTTCTGACCCACTGGGAATGTGAAGAAATAAATAAAAGCTGAAATAAATTATTCTTTCTTCTTCTATTATTCTGACATTTCACATTCTTAAAATAAAGTGGTGATCCTAACTGACCTAAAACAGGGAATTTTTACTAGGATTAAATGTCAGGAATTGTGAAAAACTGAGTTTAAATGTACTTGGCTAAGGTGTATGTAAATTCCGAATTCAACTGAATATGGCCATATCTATCCTCTAAAAAAAAGTGAAATTGCTATAAACATCAAATACTGTTGAAGAACAATCATAAATAAAAGAATGGTTACAGACATACCTCATGGCTGGCTTGGGCAATGGTTTTGGGCAGTAGCTTCCACTGCCCAGACTGCCCATCTCCTTAGTCAGGTAAATCTGGAATTAAAATGTATTGGGGGGGGGGGTTGTATAATTTGATTTACACAACATGCCTACCACTTTGAAGATGCAAAATACTTTTTATTGTGAAACAAACATGAAATAAGACAAAAAAAACAGAAAACTTGAGCGTGAATAACTATTCACCTCCCAAAGTAAATACTTTGTAGAGCCCCATTTTGCAGCAATTACAGCTGCAAGTCTCTTGGGGTACGTCTCTATAAGCTTGGTACATCTAGCCACTGGGAAATGCCCATTCTTCAAGGCAAAACTGCTCCAGCTCTTTCAAGTTGGATGGGTTCCGCTGGTGTACAACAATCTTTAAGTCATACCCCAGATTCTCAAGTCTCCCAGTCCCTGCTGCTGAAAAACATCGCCACAGCATGATGCACTACCACCATGCTTCACCGTAGGGATGGTGCCAGGTTTCCTCTAGACGTGACGCTTGGCATTCAGGCCAAAGGGTTCCATTTTGGATTCATCAGACCAGAGAATCTTGTTTCTCATGTCTGAGTCCTTTAGGTGCCTTTTACTGAGGAGTGTCTTCCGTCTGGCCACTCTACCATAAAGGTCTGATTGGTGGAGTGCTGCAGAGATGGTTGTCCTTCTGGAAGGTTCTCCCATCTTCACAGAGGAACTGGAGCTCTGTCAGAGTGACTATCAGGTTCATGGTCACCTTCCTGACCAATGCCCTTCTCCCCTGAATGCTCAGTTTGGCCGGGCGGCCAGCTGTAGGAAAAGTCTTGGTGGTTCCAAACTTCTTCCATTTAAGAATGATGGAGGCCACTGTGATCTTGGGGACCTTCAATGCTGCAGGCAGTTTTTGGTATCCTTCCCCAGATCTGTGCCTCGACACAATCCTGTCTCGGAGCTCTACGGACATTTCCTTGACCTCATGGCTTGGTCTTTGCTCTGACATGCACTGCCAACTGTGGGACCTTAGGTATGTGCCTTTCCAAATCATGTCCAATCAATTGAATTTGAAAATAAAATAAAAGAGAGCCGCACACTCTTGGAGCTCAGATGGAATAATTTAATTACCAACGTTTGGACAGCCAAGCTGTCTTCATCAGGGTATAATCACAAACACTGCGGGATGACTTGTTTATATCGTGTCAAAAGACACAGGTGTCTGTAATCATGGCCAAGAGTGGCCTAATATCATTGGTTAATAATCAAATATTAAAATGTCATATAAAGAACAGCATACAAACAAATGGATAACATACAATCATAGATAAATTTGACTACACAAGCTTACAAACAATTACAATGGCAAAGTCACAATAATCACAAGAATGGCTTCAGATCAAAGTCTACGTTGAGACCGAAGGGCGCAAGGGTCTTTTAAATTATAGATCCAGGCAGTCTCTCGTTTTAACAATAAATTATCAAGGTCACCCCTCTCCTTGGGAGGGTGACATGTTCGATGCCAATATAACGCAGAGACGAAATCGAGTGGCCTGCCACCAAGAAGTGGGCCGCAACTGGATAAGTAAAGTTTTTACACCTAATGGTACTAAGATGCTCTGAGATACGTACTTTTAATTCGCGCTTTGTTTTACCTACATAATTTTACCACAAGGACAAGTTATAAGGTAAATAACTGCCTTAGTGGAGCACGTAACAACACCTTTGATTGGGATCGATTTCCCTGTTTGTGGGTGTTTGAAGGACCTACATTTATAAGTGCCATTGCATTGAGCACAGCCATTACGTTTGTAATTTCCATCCAGTAGGGGAACAAATAGACGTTGTTCAGGAATATCTTGGGGTGGTAAATTAGAGTTAACCAATTGTTGTCTCTGAGATTTCTGCCCATCGTGAGAATACGACTGTCAAGGAAGGTCATGAAAACACATTACCGAGACTATCATCGGATTTTATGATGTGCCAAGTTTGTGAACAATTCCCTTAATTTGTTCAGAGCACTTTGAATATCGGCTAGTTAGAACGCAAGAATGCGTCTTTTGATCTTGGGGACCTTCAATGCTGCAGGCAGTTTTTGGTATCCTTCCCCAGACTGACCTTGAAAAGGTAGTGTCTCGTTTTGTTTTGAATTTTCTCAATGGCAATATTAATCTGATCATTCTTGTAGCCCCTCTCCTTGAACTTTCTTTGGTCTCAGCCATATTTCTGTCAAAATCAAGGTTCTGCAGGAAGTTCAATCAATTGAATTTACCACAGGGGACTCCAATCATTTTGTAGAAACATTTCAAGGATGATCAAGGGAAACAGGATGCTCAATTTCGAGTCTCATAGCAAAGGGTTTGAATACTTATGTAAATAAGGTATTTCTGTTTTTTTCCGTTTTAAATTGCAAAAATGTCTAAAAAACAGTTTTTGCTTTGTCATTATGGGATATTGTGTGTAGATTGATGAGGAAAATGTTGTATGTAATCCATTTTAGAATAAGGCTGTAGCGTAAAAAATGAAATGTGTAAAAAGTCAAGGGGTCTGAATACTTTCCAAATGCACTGAAGCAGTCTATAAGATATATCTTATTACAGTTTAGGCCTACCTTGTTATTTTCTTCCATCTGGCAATATCATATTAATGGATTAAATCTATTTAGTTTGTTTTGTTGCTAGTATTTTTATTAATTGTTTGAAAACACAAGTATTATCTACTTTCTGAAGGACAGCCAAGTTGATAGGCAACATAGAAGCTACAGACAATTATGACATCATTGGAACACATGCACGTGTCACAAACACCTTTAGCCCAAAAAAGCAGTGTAGCAGTGCTGCCCAAGCTGGGGGCGATACACTTTTATTAGGCTTTTATTCAGATTCACAAACAATGCTCTACTTGAAGTCAATGAGTAAACATGTAGCAACATGGCTGAGCTTTAACGTGTAAGTAGAAGTTGACACTAACCATATGTATAATCCTAAAATGCTTGCCCTAAATACCAGTCTAGAACCCAGGTATGTCTCCTGCTATTTATAGTATCTTTCAAGTACATCTTATTACAGTTTAGGCCTATCTTATTATTTTCTTCCATCTAGCAATATCATTTTAAGGGCAAATACACACACATGTGTTGTAGGCCAATGAACTCCATAGTTTTAATCAGAGTTTATAATAAGGAAGGGGAATTCTGTAACAGTTTATGACATCAAAGGTATGGCAGCTATGGAGAATCATTTTCAAAACAATGTCCAAAGCGGGAAATCATTGGATGTGATTCATTCGATTCTATGCAATTTCATCTTTGAGGACTGACATGGAAGCAACCATTACACAACCCTGAACTCAATAACCCCACCCCAGTTTCAGAAGAGATATCAAACCATATCTGGTCATATTGTATTACATCCATCACAACTGGACAGTGATGGATGGCTATATGGAGCATCCTTGTCCATCATGTTCAGTGTGTTAGTGCTCTCACCACAGCGAGGCAGCAGCCTCCACTGAGCAGCTCAGCAGCCTCCATTGATATATACTTATACTGTATTGCAATGCTTCTGGTCACTTGCACACTATGATTTGTCTCTTTGTTTTGGGATTTGTGTGTTGGCCTGTTTTGAAATAGTTTGATAATAACCTATTACTTTGACCTAATGCACTTCATCAATGATGGTGGTTGTATTGTTTTGGATTTGTACTGATAAGCATCATGTTGTCTTACTCCAGGGAACTTTCCAGCAAATGTGGATCTCAAAACAGGAGTTCGAAGAGGGCGGGAAGCAGTGCGTAGACAGGAAGTGCCCTTGATCGACCACCAACAGCATCTGCTGCCTCCAGAACTCACAATAACATGTCAAGTTTAACCTTTTACTGTGAGCTCAGTGTAACGGATGTGAAACGGCTAGCTTAGTTAGCGGTGTGCGCTAAATAGCGTTTCAATCGGTGACGTCACTTGCTCTGAGACCTTGAAGTAGTTGTTCCCCTTGCTCTGCAAGGGCCTTTTGTGGAGCGATGGGTAACAACGCTTCAAGGGTGACTGTTGTTGATGTGTGCAGAAGGTCCCTGGTTCGCGCCCGGGTATGGGCGAGGAGATGCCCCAAAATTATACTGTTACATCAGGAACACCCAAGGACGGTAGTTCTGTCGATTTAAAAAAAAAAAAGTAAAAAAAAAAAAACTGGATAATCGAATCTGCCTTTGTAATTTTTTGTAGATAACGTGAACTATAACGAACTGTGTCACATATTCCATTGCTATGAAAAGGGTGAAAGGCTGAGTTCCTTTTGACTCCATCTTCAGTATGCCATTTTCAGTTTGTTTATGGACCTTATATTCTGATCTCAACCTTCTTGACAGGTACGAAACACTTGGTTAGTGTATGTGTCTTATCCAAAGGGTTGTCAGGTGAACATTGAAGATGCTTCTTGGAGGTGATCTAAAGATGTCATTGAATCGCTGTCATTGAGTTGCTCACTGGACAAGACAATTATTCACTGAAAATTAAATCTGTCTTTCATTTAACTTATGTTGATACTTGATTGGCTATTTGCTGTCTTTTGAAAATACAAAAATAAATAACTGTTTTATGAAGCACTGGTAGACATTCATTGTTTTCAAAATCATATTTTCAGCAAAACAGATACATACGTTTACAATATGACATCAAATAAAAATAAAATAAGTGATATGTAAATGATTGGCAAAAGGCTCCAACCACCCAAGTCATAGACTGTTCACTCTGCTACCACACGGCAAGCGATACTGAACAGCTTCTACCCCAAGCCATTAGACTGCTGAACAGCTTCTACCCCCAAGAGCACCATTAGACTGCTGAACAGCTTCTACCCCTAAGTCTGGGACAAAAGGCTCCTTAACAGCTTCTCCCCAACAGCTTCTTACCCCCATTAGAGCCATTAGACTGCTGAACAGCTTCCACCCCCAAGTCATTAGACTGCTGAACAGCTTCTACCCCCAAGCCATTAGACTGCTGAACAGCTTCTACCCCCAAGCCATTAGACTGCTGAACAGCTTCTACCCCCAAGTCATTAGACTGCTGAACAGCTTCTACCCCCCCAAGCCATTAGACTGCTGAACAGCTTCTACCCCCCCATTAAGCTGAACATTTGTCATTAGACTGCTGAACAGCTTCTACCCCCAAGCCATTAGACTGCTGAACAGCTTCTACCCCCAAGTCATTAGACTGCTGAACTGCTTAATACCCCCAAGCCATTTGAATGCTGAACAGCTTCTGTCATTAGACTGCTGAACAGCTTTACCCCAAGCCATTAGATTGAGTCATTAGACTGCTGAACAGCTTTACCCCCAAGCCATTAGACTGCTGAACAGCTTCTACCCCCAAGTCATTAGACTGCTGAACAGCTTCTACCCCAAATTAGACTGCTTTTCCATTTGAATGCTGAACAGCTTCTACCCCAAGCCATTAGACTGCTGAACAGCTTTACCCCCAAGCAATAAGACTGCTGAACAGCTTCTACCCCCAAGTCATTAGACTGCTGAACAGCTTCTACCCCCAAGTCATTAGACTGCTGAACAGCTTCTACCCCCAAGTCATTAGACTGCTGAACAGCTTCTACCCCCAAGTCATTAGACTGCTGAACAGCTTCTACACCCAAGTCATTAGACTGCTGCTACAAGTCATTAGACTGCTTTAATGAAATGGCCACCTGCACTATTTGCATTGACCCCCTTTGTTATTGATGTATTTTTCTAATTGTTTTCCACTGACTCTCTTGAATTGGCTCGATGCACACTCACTAGACTCTACCCACACATTCACTGTGACACTGACCGACTTTCACACTAGCTGCTGCTACTGTGTTTATTATCTATTGCTGATTGCATTGTCACTTTTACCCTTACCTACATGTACATACTGTATTACCTCGACTACCTTGCACATTGACTCGGTACTGGTACTCCTTGTATATTGCCTCTTTATTGTTATTGTGTTACTATTTAGAAAATATTTTCTTACTTTTTAACTCTGCATTGTTGGGAATGGGCTCGAAATAAAGCCTCTCACAGTTGTTTTCGGCGTATGTGACCAATACGATTAGATTTTCATCTGAACAAATGAATGCTCTCGTTGTTATAATGAGGAATTTATTTAAATAATTTGGTTTTCCTTGAAGATTTGAATGGGCTGAGAAAGCCTTTCGTGATGGATCTAGACAATCTGGTGAAAAGGGAGGGTTTGCGACTCTTCTCTTCAAGTGGGAAGGACGATGCGATATCATAAATTCCCTCTGGAGAAAAGGAGCCATGAGATGTTGTCATCGTCTCTGCAACGAAAGACCATCCAGCATGCCATCAATTTACATTTTTACTCATTTATCAGACACTGTTTGTTATCCAGAGAGACTTACAAGGAGCAATTAGGATGAAGTGCCTAGCTCAAGAGCACATTGACAGATTTTGCCTCGTGAACTCAGGGATTCTGAACCAGCAACCTATCGGTTACTGGCCCAACCTCTTAACCCACTAGGCTACCACCCAGCCCACAGTACAGTATGTCATAGGTAACAACTCAGAGGAGTACAATGTCTTTCCAAATGAATTAGTGGAATGGTAAAGGGATAATGTCTCAGTCTTGACTGAGCAGCAGCCTAAACAACAGCAGGGCTTACCTGTAAAGTACACAGTAGGGGAAATGTTCTGAGGCTGGTACTCCAGAGACTCTTGAGGACAGAGGTTCTTACTAACTTTCTTGGAACCCTGGTTGGTGGGAAAAGGCACATTAAAACAAACTGAAAAATGTTCGATATCTTAAAGTACAGCATATCAATTGTAAAGAAGCAGTGCAATGCCATGACACAAAGAATCATATATCTCATAAAAGGTCAACAGCAGTGTTATTCATGAAAGATGTATGTGTACTATACCTTTGTGTTAAAGGTGAGGACCTGCTCTCCAGTACTGCTGATGGTATCCCTTTCCAAATCAAACACGCCTTCTACAATGTCACTGGTGGCCACGCTGGTAGCGGACTCAAAATAACATTTAGCAGTGGCTTTGGTGATCATTTGAAGAATGACCATGCAAGTCGAAGTCTTTGGATCGTTCTGGACTGAAACATCAAAGTTGATATTGTCATACTCATCTGACCACTGTCTCAAGAAGCCCTTCACTGTCTCTTCAGCAAATATCTGGAGAAGCTGAGAGGAGAGCTCCTTGGATATGGCACATTGTTCCTTTCCCCATTTCAGCCTTGAAAGAATGGAGTCTGAAGCACTTTTGGCTGCTTCCAATGTTAAGACCTGTGGAGTGCTGTGGCTGTCCTGAAGGGCTATCACTTTATCCACCAATTCATGGCTGAAAATGTGGATGGTCCAAGTGGAAATGATTTTTCTCAATTTCCTAACAGCAGATCGGAGGTCGTCAAGATGTGAAGCACCCTGTCCATCTTCCTGTGTGTTCTCAACACTTTCCACCATAATGTCCACTACCACCCCAGCAGCTTGCCTGACTTTGTCCACAAAGGTTACAGGAAGTAAGTCCTCTGTGTGAAAGAAGTCCTCAATGATTGTGTTTCTAACAATGGGAAAGTCAATCTGAGCAGGAAACTCAGTGGGGATGGGAGTCCCGGGTAAGGCAAAGTGCCATTTCGACTGCCTTAATTTTGAAATAGGTGTTAGAGAGATGGAGGAGCGTGAAGAAGAGGTATTTCTTGTATTTTGGCTGTCAGCACTCCTACAACGGATCGTGTCAATATCCTCCAGCATGGATCCTGAGAGCTCAGTGGTTTTAGGTAGTAATTTGTGCGGAATGTCCACACAGGCATCGTTTCCACCAGGTGTAACACTGCTCTGGTTGACCTCAAGATGGCCGAGACTTGCTCTTTGTGATGCAGGACTGCTTTGATATGTAAAGATTTGGATTGAACCAAGTGTTGTGTCTGATCTTTGAAGATCTTTTCTGAGAAACTCCGTAATCTTACTTTGCAGACTGTAGTAGATGTTACGAGCAACAGACCAGATCCTTTTCTCAGAAACCTGTCCAGTGGTGAGCAGGGAGGTTCCAGATACCATGTCAGATGATTGGGTGGTCTGGGTGAGCTCCTGCTGGTCTTTCACCATGGTTTGTATAATATCAGTAGATGTGGTGGATGTAGATACAGACTGAAGGTACTTATCTGTTGTACCTTCCTCCACAATGTTAAATGATCTAGAGAGGACCTCACTCACTCCTTTCTCAGCTTTGGTTTGGAACTCATGACTAGAGAGTTTTTGGAGGCTCTTTGTTGAAAGACTGTGGGAAGATGCAATGCCTTTGGAGGCAGCCGTGCTGCAATCTAGACTTACTGGAGAGGTGCGCTCAGGAGAACCTTGGAGACGTTCAAACATGTCTTCACATGGTGTTGGGGACCTTGACAAGGAGATGTCCTTCAGCTGAGACAGAACACCACCTACCAACATGTTGACCTCAAGGGACATATCAGATATTTTCTTTCCTACTGTGGAGAAGCAAGGTGCATTTGATGTCTGATCCTCGCATGAGGTCAAGATTGTTGAAATGACCTCTTTGGTACTATTGGTCAGTAGAGCCTCGTCTGTTTCAGTCCAGAGAAGTTTTGAACTCTCGCTGACACCCCTGTGTAGAGCCACATCAAGGTTCAAACTGCGCAAGTGAGGCACACTCTTACTCGCTTGCCTCAAGTCCTGGCTTGCCAAACCAAGGTACTCCTTAGTCCCAAGATGTCCAGAGTCCTCTGTGGGTATATGACTAGACATTCTGCTCAGCATGTCTGACCTCCGCTGATGAATGATGAAGTCCTTTAATGTCTTCTTAATATTGTTATATAAACTAGTGGTAGCAGACCAAATCCTGCTCTGTAGCTTTTGTGCATTTTCCTGGAGGTCAGGTTCTCTCTCCTCTACTTCTGCAGGTTGCGCCGAGCTCTGCAGGTCTTCCACAAATGTGTCAATGATGCCAAAGGCAGCAGAATCCGCACAAATATCCTTTGACCATGTGTACTGGTTTTGAATGGAACAAGACCTGGATGCTACAGAATAAGCAGGCTTTGCACTAGTTAAGCTACTGGTGGACTTTTTAACTAGGAACTCACTCACTGCTTGAGTGGCATTTCTCTTAAATTCCTCACTTGAGAGTTTTTTCATGCAATCTAACAGACTGGTCAAAGAAGCTGTGGCCTTACTTCTGCTGTCCTCAATTTGACAGGGGAACTCACATACTATTGGTGATGAGGCCCTGGAATGGGAGATATCCCCAAGCTGAGCCAGAACACCCTCTACAAATTTCTCTCTCTCAATAGAGAAGTCTGATCCTTTTTCTCCAACAGTGTACAGGGGGTCCTCCTTTGACATCTCAGTGTTGTACAAGACCAGAAGCTCTGAGATGACATCTTTGGTGCAAGTTGTCAGAAGGAGCTTGCTTTCTTCTGACTCAGTTTGTGCCCAAAGAAGTTTTGAGCTCTCACTTAGGCCTCTTTGTAAAGTAACTTCACCAGTGGACTCTGGCAACTGAGGCTCACTCTTACTGGGCCTATATTTCATGTCTAAGCAAGGAAGTGGAACTGTCTCCTTAAACTCAGCATTTGTGATGTTGTCATCAGATGTGACAATGCTCTTTAAGGCACATCGCTGAAGCTTGCCGAAATAATCTTTCAAGTTGTTTTGGATGCTGTGGTAAATGTGAACAGCAGCAGACCAGGCACTCTTCTGTTGGGGACTCTCTTCAGATTCAGCCAAGGACTTCATATCTGACACGAAAGTCTTAACAACTACTGACGCTGCTGAGCCCACTGGGTGAATTGACTCTGTCTTTACAATGCCAGACAATGTTTGACCTGACACAGCACCTGTTAACTCAGACTGAATGACTGAACTAGGAAAGCTCAAACTACTGACTTTTTTGGCAAGAACTCCACTCACTGCTTGTATTGCTGATGTTTGAAACTCCCGGCTGGAGAGTTTTTGGATGCTCTTAGATGTGAGCGTGCAGGAGGAACCAGATTCACTAATATTGTAGCTGCTCTCGTATTTCCTTATCAGGGCATCAAGATCCTCAATGAAGCCAACATGCGATGCCAAAAACGTGATCTTGTCCTTCAGATCTTCCAGCAAATTCTGTTTGTTCTCGTCAACAAAAGCCACCATTGTGTCAGAGATGGTGGTCATGACTTGCCCTGTTAGACTCTTGCTCTCTTGGTCAACTTTTTCAAGTTTAGCAGCCAGCTCTCTCACCATGCTCTCAGTCACCTTGGTCTGTGAGTCTCCCCTTACCGGTGTCACTAGAGAGGTTTGACTTGCGGAGGCACTCTTAACGACCACTGATAAGGCCGACTTGACATCTTTAGCCAACTCTGCCATTACAGCAGGGGTTAGCATCATAGAGCCTGCACTTCCAGATGGAGAATTGGACATGCATGCAAGTTTGGAGAGAGAACCTTGCAGGCTGTCCTGCACACAGGTGACGAGGGTGTCCTCTGAGACACCTAAGAGGACTTGTAGCGTCTCAGAGTTGGTTGTTTTCTTCTGCACATCAGACAGAGAGGTTAGAGTCCTTGAAAAAAACAACAGAAATCATCAAAGTCAAACAAATAATATGTTAGGCTGTGATGCACATTCAGTGTGTCAAATACATCTGCACCATTGAAAACAATGAGGAAAACGCTGCTGTTTCTCTGAGAAAAAACCTTAGTGTGATGTCAGCCTCACTGCTTAATTTCTAAAGCCCAATTAAATGTTTTTTTTTGTATAAGTCATTTGTATTGAAACTGGCCTGTAGATATCTATCTATCCTGGCAATATCTATCCTCTACAAAAATCCAAATTGCTATAAACTTCAAATACTGTAACATCTAATAACTTCAAGGACAATCATAAATACAAGGCAGTTTGAAGAAATGTTAAAGGGAAATTTCTAAATGTTTCAACTTCATATTCATCATCTCCAGCACCACCCCAACATCAGCATATGTGAAAAACGGGCATTTCTATGTTTTGTAGTAAAAAAGAAAGAGGAAGATAAGTGTTTTCTATGACATCATCAACCAATTAGTAGGCAATGCCTACTCATAATTGGTTAAAATCACACGATGCACACTGATGATGTCATTAGAATCTAGAGCTGAGCATTTAACTTACATTTTTGTTATTTTTCGGTTTTTAAACAACTAATTGACCGACGTCGGCTCAATAATTTGAATTCCATATAGATAATTGTTTTCCTCTTCTGTGAGCTCGATGCTCAGTTTCTGTAGAGATAAATCCAATCAAGCACGAACTATGCAATGTAGTAGGGAGTTGTAGTTTCCAACAGGCCAATATTCTACATAGTTTAGCACAGAAAATATGGCAATTAATTCCATTGCACGCCCACTTACTTGTCCACTCTGTGTGGAGCAGATACGGAAACCTCATTGACTGAGACGGAGAGACGAGAGAATGCATGAGAGAGATAAAAAGCAGTTGCGTTGCGAGGATTCTCTACCTGGAAATACATGATCTAAGTGATTGACAGTTGGTGTTCAGCGGTCATAAAAGTAGGTCTTATTTACTTAGAAGAACTACTAAAATAGTGATTTTGTCAGACAGGATAAGCAGCAGCTCTATAGAGATGAGTTGATGACTTGGAATGAAATAATAAAGTCATCAAATAAATATTTTATATGAGAAAGTAAATGATGGTTGATAAGTCATAAACAGTAATGGACAGTCACTACCATCATGGGACTTTTATTCATTGTTTGATTATGTGTTGTTACAGCATTCAACACACATAATCCATAGTGCATTCAATGTCTAAAAAAAAGTATTGAAATCCAAAACCGTGATTATTTTTTAAATATTTGAAACGAAACCAAACCAACCTCAAAAAGCACTAATTTCTCAGCACTATTGGAAACAGTTACGTCCCTCTATATTTTTTTTTACTACAAAGCATGGAAATGTGTAATTTTCACATATGGTGATGCTGGAGATGAATATGAAGTTGTTAAATTTCCCTTTAAGAACATACCTCATGGCCCCCTTGGGCAGGTAGCTTCCACTGCCCTTAGTCAGGTAAATCTCCTTGAACTTAAGTTGTGATTCCTGCTCTTCTTCCTCTTCCTGCTCCATACAGTTGGAGGAAGGGTAGGGAGTCGGGATGCGAAAGCTATTGTAAGACTTTCGACTGCCTGGCCTCTTAGGTACACCAGCCTCAGTAAATCTCACGCGGGACTTGGTGTTAGTCTTATCGTCTAACAGACTGGTGAGTGACGCTGTGAGAGATCTCTGTGACAATGGAGAGGAGGCAGTATCTTGGATGCCCAGTAGTTCGTAAAGACCTGGGATGATGATCTGCATCAGCTTGTCCGATAAAAACTGGACAATCCTCAGACACAAGCCGGCAAGCTGTTGTTTTGTCAGCTGTATTCCAGAAACAGAAGAAGTGTTTTAAAATGTTGCATAGTGCGTCTTTCAAAAGCTTATGAACAAGGTTAAACATTAGGCAGAGTTTTCATGGTAATCTCATTAAATTGTCAGTAACATGATCTTACCGGGTCAAACATGCCCTCACGAATCCCCCTCCATTGCCTGAAAACAATATTGTTATAAATGTTGTCATATCAGGATGCGTGGCAGAATTATTTTTATTTAATTATTTGCCTGGTCGTGAAGTTATACTTGCTTTGTGTCAGTTGTTTTGACAAAATTGCAGTGTGACAACTTTTCTAGCACTGAAATTTTTTTGATTAATCTGTTTCTAATTTGATCCTATTTCCTTGAAGGTGTGATAGTACCAAAGAAAACAGAATATACTTCTCAGTTAGGTTTTGAAGGAAGTCCATAAGTGTCTGATGTTCTACATTGTTGAGCTTCCCCTCTTCTGTGGTTTCCATCACTGAGGTTGCTCTGCTCCTGGTAGAATTGCTCTGCTCCTGGTAGAAATGTAATTATATTGCAAATAATAATATCAAACTTAATATACAACAAATATCATACTGAAAGAACTTATGAACTGTTAAAGAGTGGAGGAGCATTGGCAACGTTGGACAAATTAAACAACTGAAACACAACAGAGATGGTTGTGGTACGTCAACATTGCCAATGATAGCATCACTATAACTTTTTATTGGATTAATGTTGTAATATGAAATGACAAGGTCAACTTACCATCTCATTGACAGCTTCAGAGGTCAGGTGGTCATCCACCACACAGACAGGCAGGTCTAGAGACTGGGACAAGGCTCTATGGTCATAACCAGGAGAGAATGGAAAAACATCAGAGCAGTCCCAATGGCAGAATCTAACCACTGTCTTCATGTCAAAGACTCACTCACTCATTTGCTTTGTCAAACCTACCCCTTAGAATGACTTTGATATTAACACTGAATATATTTTGTTATTAAGAGATCTCTCAATAATAATTCTCACAATAGCATATTGGTAGTAGTCAGTGACATATTAAAGCTAAGCAGGGCTGGGTGTCGTTAAAACCCTGGATGGGGTTTGATCCTGGGCTGAGGTGCTGCCCAGCCTATTGTTTTTTTCTGAAAGTGTATATAATGTTTAAAATCTGACATGGTTTGTACAAATTCAACCTATTTTATACAAGGTTTGGCTATGCTGAATTTAGTTTAAAATGATGACATCATCCTGTGGTTGAAATTTCACCCTCAAAACAACAGTTAGACCTATACCCCATTATATCCACTACGCCCCCCCCCCCCCCCACACACACACACTTTATATTTTACCAATATATATGCGACCACAGAACCCCCCCTCTTGCACTCACTTTTTGTTCTGGCACCTCCCAATTTACAAATTAAGCTCTGCTTCAGATTTTTTTTTTTTTTACAAGGCGTCAGTTAAGAACAAATTCTTATTTTCAAAAATGGCCAAGGAACAGTGGGTTAACTGCCCGTTCAGGGGTAGAACAACAGATTTGTACCTTGTCAGTTCAGGGATTTGAACTTGCAACCTTTCGGTTACTAGTCCAACTCTCTAACCACTACCCTACTTGTCTTCATGAAGGGTTTCATGTGAGCCTGGTTGTATCCCCCACTCAAAAAGACGATGAGAAGTGTGCTAAATTCCCAAAGTGTTTTCAAAATGCGTTCAACCATCTCAAAGCACAACCAAATTCCATTGGAAAAAATGTCTGATTCCTGGTTTAGCTGTCATCTAAATGTGTTTTCACAGCAATTTGAACCATTTAAAAGCACAACAAAGTTCAAATGGGAAAACAATGTCAGACATTTTGTAATTATACAACTACTGAAATGTTTTATCAATGTGCTTTATCTAATAGCACAACCAAATTACCTGGATTGTAGTTGAGATTACATTAAAAGAGCATGGTGCAAGTGATCAATGCTGTTTGAGATTCTGCGCAGATTATTATAGCAATTGGGAAGATCTTCACAGATCTGCGACCTTAGAATGCTATTCTTTTTGTTCCTTGTTTTTTTCACCTTTTATTTAATCAGGTAGGCCAGTTCTGCGACCTTAGAATGCTATTCTTTTTGTTCCTTGTTTTTTTCACCTTTTATTTAATCAGGTAGGCCAAGAACAAGTTCTCTTTTACAACTGCGACCTGGCAAAGATGAAGCAAAGCAGTGCGACCAAAAACAACAACAGAGTTACACACGTCACTACCTTGAACATGCACGCTTTGTCAAAATGTGGCGCTCATTTTAAGGTTGAATTAATACGGTTCCATTCGTGTGTAAGGTACACTGAACTTTAGGCTATCTACTGTATTACTAATGTAATATTGAATTGTGTTTGGTTGACAACGAAACCAAATATCACCATTTGAAGGAGACGTATCTTCTGCTTGGATAGTTCCTTCTGTGCCACTGACTTAGTCTGGCTTTAATTCCAGTTTGTCGAAAAATGAATCATTTTTATGTTAGATTCACGTCTCCATCTCAACCAGAAATCTAAGTTAAAGAATAGGTCTACATTTAATCAAATCAAACTTTAAATGCACTTTAAATAAAGTTTGATTCAATTTAGTCCTATTATTTAACTTAGATTTTTGGTTGAGATGGAGACGTGAATCCAAAATGTGAATGATTAACTTGGAAGATTCAATTTGAAATCAACCAGAGCTTGAGACACTAGGCCATACTGTATGCCTTGTCTATTAGTTGAACTCTGGGTTGAATTGAAACAATAGCTGTTACATCTCATTTGCTTTGTCAAACCTACCCCTTGGAATGACTTCGATATTAACACGGAATATATTTTGTCATTCAGAGATCTCTCAATAATAATTCTCACAATAGCGTATTGGTGGTAGTCAGTGACATATTAAAGCTAAGCAGGGCTGGGTGTTGTTAAAACACTGGATGGGGTTCGATCCTGGACTGAGGTGCTGCCCAGCCTATTGTTTTTTTTCTGAAAGTGTATATAATGTTGAAAATCTGACATTGTTTCAAAGGTGCAAATTCAACCTATTTTATACAAGGTTTGGCTATGCTAATTTTGATTACAATGATGACATCATCCTGTGGTTGAAATTTCACCCTCAAAACAACAGATTATGTTGATGATTCAATGTATTTTCCAAGAAGATTCCATGTCACAATACATTGACAAATTACGTTGAAACAACGTTGATTCAACCAGTTTGTGCCCAGTGGGATGCCTGCGCTGTAACGTGTTCGTAGAAGATAACACTAACCACTGGTACAGGGTCAACTGTTCTTTCACCCCCCTAATAGGTCATCTGATCCTAAACCTGTGGTTTAAGACAACCGATACCTTGAGCTGATTAAAAATACAAATTGACCAGAAACATGCTAATTTTGAAACAAACCTATTGTATATGAAGATGCTTGTGTTTCCAACTTCCCAAAGTTAGTAAACATCCAGAGTTTAGAGGATGAAGACAGTGTAGGCCTATACCCCATCTTATCCACGACCCCCCCCCCCCCACACACACACACACACTTTACATTTGACCAATATGTATGGAGCCACCAGCCCTAAAGCATGAACATGTTTTTTTGCTAGAAAATGTGGATTAAGAGAAGAAAAATTATCCTTTTCGGTAGTTTCATCTAAATAGAAGGGCAACATGACATTGACAAACCTTGTCATATCTGCTTTCACCAGGATTTAAAAACCCAGGCTTTCCTAAAATGTTTACCTCAGCCAGTTTAGAACCCAGGTGTGTCTGCAAAACACATGCACTCCTCCATAAGGTTCATGGCTTGCCTATTGTTTTATCCCAGTACAAGAGGGGCAACTGGATTCAGGATTAAACACAAGCAGTCTTTAAGGTATATCTTATTACAGTTTAGGCCTACCTTATTATTTTCTTCCATCTGGTAAAATCATTTTAAGGAATGAAATCTGTTTTGTTGCTAATATTATTATTAGTTGTAGGAAAATACAGCTGTAAAGTACACGAATCAGCTACTTTCTGAAGGGAAGCCAAGCTCATAAGCAATTTAGAACCTACAGACAATTATGACAAAGTTGGAACGCATGAATGTGTCACAAACGCCTTGTGGTCACATGTTATTTTAGGGCGTGGCTCCGCATTCGCGACCGGGTGTCTTATTTCTGTTTCCCGGTATCCGTTAATGCTGGAATTTGCGATTAATACTTTTCTCATGCTGAAACCGGATTAGATACATACCGGTAGTTAAATGTCAAAAATTATTATATTCGCAATGTCATTAAACAACAACAACATAAGTAGCTACTACATTTTCGAAACATGATTTTGTCATCAGTTTAGTACCATTTGTTTGATTTTGTGGACCCACGACTAGCCTTTATCCATGTTAGCTAGTTGCTAGCGATGCTAGTCAGCATAGGCTGCTACGTGATAAATAGTTCGCATTAGCGAATTAGCTACCCAGCCTAACAAGCTGTCACATCCAGTGGAAACCGATGCAACCCTGCTGCCAAATAAGGGCTAGCTCGATGACCCGTGGTAACAGTGAGGTCCCCATGAGTTTCAAGGCTTTAATAAGTGCTATCGTGCAGAAAAAGCAAATGAAATACTGGTTGATGAGCTAGTTAAGTTAGCAAGACGGATATGACCGTTAACAGCGTGCATGCACAAATGCATGACGACACATTGAATATAAGTGAAGCAGGCATGCAGAACGAGATCGCCCCACCAAGCCAGATAGTAGAGGGGTACAACAACGCCGGGACACAGAGGCATAGCTCATACAATTATATTTTGTTCCAGTCAATGACAATACATGTTGAAAAATAAATACCTGCGTCAAATATATGGCATTGCATGCTAGTGCAAAGATAGCTTGCATGGATTTTTAAAAAATCCGGTGACCACTAGATGTCCTCGTATATCCACATTTAGATCAAATATACTTGATTTTTCATCAGTACTGTGAATGACAAGCCCACTGAATCGAATTAATAATCTTTATACTCAGCAGGTAGAGGCCTTGGTACTTCAAATCAGTGCTTAATTTGAGCCAGAACAGGATCCGGCACCGTTTCGTTCTGGACTGCTTTGTTCCGGAACCTATTTGGCCGAATCCGGTACCTCTCCTGCCATGAAAAATAATTTTCACTTTTTGCAATGTAACAATTATAATAAAAGCGATCAAAGTTCATTCGAGTTGCCTCTTCGTCAATTATCCTGCCCCCTCATCTCTCCAGAGTTGCACTTCATCATTTGTTTCCTTATAGAATCATAGCTGCATGAAGGGTTCTGGAGGAATTTTCTAAAGTTACGGAATTACTGCTGTCTGTTCAGAAATAAATTATATCATTCATAATAGCCTAATACGTCACGAGAAGCCCTATAATTTAGCTACAGAGGACCAATAGCTTATTTTTTTAAATAGCCGAGCTGCGGATTGTAGCCCAATAACAAAGAATAGCCTACAGTCGGGAACGCGAGGCAAATCTGTCAGTGAAAAAACAGCACGCAGACAAAACAGGCCTTTTGCAATATTTCAAATACAATCGAGGGAAAACACAGGTTGAAAAGCAATGACTCTTTCTGAAAAGATAAGACTATGCTGTAGACTACCAAAATATTTGATCAACTCCCAAACATTGTTTTACAAAACAGAGAGAGGGAGAGATAGGCTTTTGACACGAGCGCATCGACAATCTCCAGCCAGTGAGCTGCGCATCATTGGGTGAGTCAGTGAAACTGGAAAGCATTTTTAGGACTAATTTCCTCCTCATATTGTAGCCTACTATATGTTTCTCCACAAACCTAGGCCTATAGGCTATTGATGGATTCAAGACAAGGTCGTTTTTATTGATCTCAGATACTAAGTTTGTCAGTGTCAAAGTAGCCTGCCATTTCGATCATTTGTGCGGATTAAAAAAAGATGATGCCAAAGTCTCCAGTCATGTAAAATTATGTAGAATTTCACGAAATGCGGTTTTAAAAAGGCCAACACTTTCCCGGACCCTAGGCTACTAAAACTGTTCCCCATGTGTGTGTAACAGGGTTGGTTATGTTTCCACTTGCCTCTAAAGAAATGTGTATTTAATGTTCAAGCATTGTTATTGGTTAGTTCAACTCTGATGACAATAAGGTGTGTTGTGATTGGCCCCGCTTGCAGATCGGGGGAGATCGCGAACGTCAGGTCTCACCAGTATGAAAATGTGATGCAAGGGGTAGGTCAGGTTATGAATACTGTTTTCTGTTTTACAATGTGTACACGTTTTCTGTACGTTACTGATTTATACATGTGTGGGTATATGGTACCTGTTGGTGATTGACGGGCTTTCTGGGATGTGCTTTGGCATATGATTGCTGTAAATAAGTGTGTTAGCTAGCATACACCGATGTAATGGTCACATAAGCCACTGCTAACATAGTTGTCTTCATGCTACAGATTTTGCCATCGACAGCCATCAATACCGTTCAGCTCTGCACAGCTAACGTGCTGTTTCCCATTTAACAACAGGTATTTACACATGTTATATTGTGTATTGTATTTTTGAATTTTGTTCGCCCAGTATGAAAATGTGATTGCAAGGGATTTTGCCATCGACAGGCATCAATATCGCGAAGCCCTGCACAACTAACGTGCTGTTTCCCATTTAACAACAGAAATAAATGCTCAACTGGGACCACTGGCCGAAGTGATTTATATTGAGAAAACACAACGCATGGAGAGTACATATACATCTGTTCCATGTGCACCTTCTATAAGTGGCTCTACCCAATCAATGCTCTATTATAATAGGTGATCTTTTTTCTCATGAGTTCTGGTACCACAGAACCCCCCCTCTAGCACTCACTCTTTGTTCTGGCACCTCCCAATTTACAAATTAAGCTCTGCTTCAAATTTTTATTTTGCAAGGCAAGTCAGTTAAGAACAAATTCTTATTTTCAATAAAGGCCTAGGAACAGTGGGTTAACTGCCTGTTCAGGGGCAGAACGACAGATTTGTACCTTGTCAGTTCAGGGATTTGAACTTGCAACCTTTCGGTTACTAGTGGTGTTGTGAAGCAGTGTGGCTTGGCTTGGCTGGGTTGTGTTTCGGAGGACGCACTGCTCTTGGCTCTCGCCTCTCCCAAGTCCATATGGGAGTTGTAGCAATGGGACAAGACTGTAACTACCAATTGGATACCACTAAATTGGAAAAAAAGAAAGAAGTCACCTTGGGGGTTTGTGGTATATGGCCAATATACCTCCGCGTTGCGTTGTGCCTAAGAACAGCCCTTGGCCGTGGTATATTGGCCATATACCACACCTCCTTGGGCCTTATTTCTTAATTGTACACAATTGGACACTTTTACAATTATTGTATGGTAAACATTGACATCTGTCTGGGTGGAACACCCTCCATAATGGGTGTCTGTGTGGGACACCCTCCATTACGGCTCCATCAGTGTTGAGCCCTCTCACTCTGATTGTATGGGACACTCAATTACGGCTCCTTGTGTTTCCAATCTTCTTCCTCTGGCAGGATTACTTCCACGTGCAACTGTCAGACGACAAGCAGGTGAGGCACTTCCTGGAGCTGAGCTATGCTGGTGCCATCCTTCGGGACAGCTGGGTCCTGACAGACGTTGGCATCACCCCTAGCAGTGCCATCTGCTGCCTGCTGAAGGTACCAGCCGAACACCTAGCTGTTTCTACCCGTGCTTGAAAATGCATATCAAAGTGAGCTGGCTATTGCTTGAAACAGCTTCATACTATCATTAACATAAAGTGTTTCAGATATAGTGTGGTGATATATGGTATGGTGATTTATAGTGTGGTGATGTATATTATGGTTATATAGTATGGTTATATAGTATGATTATATATATTATGGTGATATAGAGTGTGGTGATGTATAGTATGGTTATATAGTATGGTTATATAGTATGATTATATATATATTATGGTGATATAGATTGTGGTGATATATAGTATGGTGATATAGATTGGTTATATAGTGTGGTTATATAGTATGATTATATAGTATGGTTATATAGTATGATTAGGTGATTTAGTTAATTCAAACAGGTGCCATAAATACAGGTAACGAGTGGAGGACAGAGGAGCCTCTTAAAGAGGAAGTTACAGGTCTGTGAGAGCCAGAAATCTTGCTTGTTTGTCGGTGACCAAATACTTATTTTCCACCATAATTTGCAAATAAATTCATTAAAAATCCTACAATGTGATTTTTCTGGATTTTTCCTCTCATTTTGTCTGTCATAGTTCAAGTGTACCTATGATGAAAATTACAGGCCTCTCTCATCTTTTTAAGTGGGAGAACTTGCACAATTGGTGGCTGACAAAATACTTTTTTGCCCCACTGTATAGTGTGGTGGTATATAGTATGGTGATATATAGTATGTTGAGGTCACCCTGCTTGAGACTTAAAGTAATATTGCCCTTGCTCAACCAAGACCATGGTTATGGTAGAGTGATTGGTTAGTAAGGACACTGCTTTATACTGAGACCATGGTTATGGTAGAGTGATTGGTTAGTAAGAACACTGCTTTATACCGAGACCATGGTTATGGTAGAGTGATTGGTTAGTAAGAACACTGCTTTATACCGAGACCATGGTTATGGTAGAGTGATTGGTTAGTAAGAACCTCGACCTCAGTCTGGTGTTCGCTAACAGTATCTGAAGAGTCTGTATACCCAGTGGTGTATAGTACAGTAGAGCACAGCAGAGTACAGCAGACTACAGTAGAGCACAGCAGACAGAGTACAGCAGAGTACAGCTTGACAATCTGGACCCTCTATTTCTGAAACTATCCGCCGCCATTGTCGCAACCCCTATTACCAGCCTGTTCAACCTCTCTTTCATATCGTCTGAGATCCCCAAGGATTGGAAAGCTGCCGCAGTCATCCCCCTCTTCAAAGTGGGAGACACCCTGGACCCAAACTGTTACAGACCTATATCCATCCTGCCCTGCCTATCTAAGGTCTTCGAAAGCCAAGTCAACAAACAGGTCACTGACCATCTCGAATCCCACCGTACCTTCTCCGCTGTGCAATCTGGTTTCCGAGCCGGTCACGAGTGCACCTCAGCCACACTCAAGGTACTAAACGATATCATAACCGCCATCGATAAAAGACAGTACTGTGCAGCCGTCTTCATCGACCTTGCCAAGGCTTTCGACTCTGTCAATCACCATATTCTTATCGGCAGACTCAGTAGCCTCGGTTTTTCGGATGACTGCCATGCCTGGTTCACCAATTACTTTGCAGACAGAGTTCAGTGTGTCAAATCGGAGGGCATGCTGTCCGGTCATCTGGCAGTCTCTATGGGGGTGCCACAGGGTTCAATTCTCGGGCCGACTCTTTTCTCTGTATATATCAATGATGTTGCTCTTGCTGCGGGCGATTCCCTGATCCACCTCTACGCAGACGACACCATTCTATATACTTCCGGCCCGTCCTTGGACACTGTGCTATCTAACCTCCAAACGAGCTTCAATGCCATACAACACTCCTTCCGTGGCCTCCAACTGCTCTTAAACGCTAGTAAAACCAAATGCATGCTTTTCAACCGATCGCTGCCTGCACCCGCATGCCCGACGAGCATCACCACCCTGGACGGTTCCGACCTTGAATATGTGGACACCTATAAGTACCTAGGTGTCTGGCTAGACTGTAAACTCTCCTTCCAGACTCATATCAAACATCTCCAATCGAAAATCAAATCAAGAAACGGCTTTCTATTCCGCAACAAAGCCTCCTTCACTCTCGCCGCCAAACTTACCCTAGTAAAACTGACTATCCTACCGATCCTCGACTTCGGCGATGTCATCTACAAAATTGCCTCCAACACTCTACTCAGCAAACTGGATGCAGTTTATCACAGTGCCATCCGTTTTGTCACTAAAGCACCTTATACCACCCACCACTGCGACTTGTATGCTCTAGTCGGCTGGCCCTCGCTACATATTCGTCGCCAGACCCACTGGCTCCAGGTCATCTACAAGTCCATGCTAGGTAAAGCTCCGCCTTATCTCAGTTCACTGGTCACGATGGCAACACCCATCCGTAGCACGCGCTCCAGCAGGTGTATCTCACTGATCATCCATTAAGCCAACACCTCATTTGGCCGCCTTTCGTTCCAGTACTCTGCTGCCTGTGACTGGAACGAATTGCAAAAATCCCTGAAGTTGGAGACTTTTATCTTCCTCACCAACTTCAAACATGTGCTATCTGAGCAGCTAACCGATCGCTGCAGCTGTACATAGTCTATTGGTAAATAGCCCACCCATTTTCACCTACCTCATCCCCACACTGTTTTTATTTATTTACTTTTCTGCTCTTTTGCACACCAGTATCTCTACCTGTACATGACCATCTGATCATTTATCACTCCAGTGCTAATCTGCAAAATTGTAATTATTCGCCTACCTCCTCATGCCTTTTGCACACAATGTATATAGACTCGCCTTTTTTTGTACTGTGTTATTGACTTGTTAATTGTTTACTCCATGTGTAACTCTGTGTTGTCTGTTCACACTGCTAAGCTTTATCTTGGCCAGGTCGCAGTTGCAAATGAGAACTTGTTTTCAACTAGCCTACCTGGTTAAATAAAGGTGAAATAAAATAAAAAAAATAAAAAAAAGAGTACAGCAGAGTACAGTAGAGTACAGCAGACAGAGTACAGCAGGCCGTATAGTAGGAGAAGAAGAGGCCCTTTGGGTTCATTGAAATACATATTCATAATATTTCTGTTAACAATTTAATCTGCCTGCACCCAGATTAAACGAGATGGTGGTAGATTATAAATTTAAATAGCATGGACCTTTGATTTGTCTCTGGATAGAAATTGCCCTTGGGCACAGATCTGGGATCAGTTTACTCTCACCAAATCCAACCTTTACCATTAGCAGTAAAAACACAAACCAGACCTAAGATCAGTGCAAAGGAGCCACTTCATCTTACCCCTGTAATTATATGACTCCTAACTTATATATACTGAGTGTACCAAACATGAGAAACGCCTTCCTAATATTGAGTTGCACCCCGCCTTCTGCCAGCAGAACAGCCTCAATTCGTTGGGGCATGGACTCTACAAGGTGTTTGAAAGCGTTCCCCAGGGATGCTGGTCCATGTTGACTCCAATGCTTCCAACAGTTGTGCCAAGTTGGCTGGATGTTCTTTGGGTGGTGGACCATTCATGATACACACAGGAAACTGTTGAGTGTGAAAAACCCCAGCAGCATTGCAGTTCTTGACACAAACCGGTGCACCTGGCACCTACTACCCCATTCAAAGGCACTTAAATATTTTGTCTTGCCCATTCACCCTCTGAATGGCACACATACACAATCTATGCCTCAATTGTCTCAAGACTTAAAAATCCTTCTTTAACATGTCCGCTCCCCTTCATCTACACTGAAGTGGATTTAACAAGTGACATCATGAAGGGATCATGGCTTTCACCTGGATTCACCTGGTCAGTCTTTGTCATGGAAAGTACAGGTGTTCATAATGTTTTGTTTACTCGGTGTATAAAACACAACGTAGGTATTTATGTAAAACAAGTGAATTTACTGTATGTCCATGGTCTTATACTTCAGCGGGAGCCGGTGGTGCGTGTGTTCAGTGCCGTGACGGGGGAGACCCTCTCAGTCTTGGGCACTGTGTTTCTCCTGAGTACGTCTGTGGCCAGGCTCATGACCCTGGTGTCCCAGCAGTGTGGGCTTCCCGTCAGCTCCTTCAGACTGAGATCTCCCACCGGCCTGCAACTCTACGACTGCAACCGGCTGCACGACTACGCCATTGACCTGGGTATGGCCTTCCTTGTGCAGTAGATCAATGGTCCTCTGGCTCAACACCTTATGGATGTAACACAGAGACAAATGGACTGTATGGAACACATTCTTGGTTCATGGCAATCAGGAGGACAACCTGCATGTGTCTCTGTCTCCCAGGGGCTACTCTACGGTTGGACACCTGGGATGGGTGGGCAGAGTTCCTCAGAGGCTGCTTCCTGGGACACAGACTGACCGTCAACGACACCTGTCTAGGGAGAGACCTGTGATGAGGTCAGAATACACATCTACACACTGAACTGTATGATAGACTTACTATCAACAGTGATGGTACTGAACCTTTATATAGCTTACAATGATGGTACTGAACCTTTATATAGCTTACAATGATAGTACTGACCCTGTATATAGCTTACAATGATTGTACTGACCCTGTATATAGCTTACAATGATAGTACTGACCCTGTAT